>NC_134483.1:212199280-212499280 GCF_040206685.1 Ascaphus truei
CAAGGACATTTTTGATTTCACCAGAGCTTGTCCGGTCTGTGCCCATCACAAACCTTCTGGTCTTCTCATGCCTCTTCCCATTCCGGAGCAACCTTGGAAACATATCTCTATGGACTTTATTGTCGAGCTTCCCAATTCTAAAGGAATGAATACCATTCTTGTTGTAGTACAGTAGGTAGATTTTCCAAGCATTCTCACTTTATACCCCTCAAGGGCCTCCCTAAATCTGCTACTTTGGCCGATATTTTTTCTAAGGAAATTTTCAGATTACACGCTGTTCCTATTTCAATTGTTCCTGACAGAGGTTCTCAATTCATCTCTACATTTTGGCGTGCGTTTTCCCAGAGACTTGGGATTTCCCTTCTATTTTCTTCTGGATACCACCCTCAGACCAACGGTCAAACGGAAAGAATGAATCAGACCTTGGAGCAGTATCTCAGATGTTTCGTCTCCGATTCTCAAGACAACTGGGTGGATCTATTACCTTGGGCCGAGTTTGCAATTAACTCTCTTAAGAATGAATCTATGCAAGAGTCCCCTTTCTTCATTAATTTTGGATTCCACCCCAGCAGTCTTCCCCTCTCCTCCCTCCCTTCTGGTGTTCCCGCAGCGGATACTCTTCAAAACTCTTGGAGGAAGATTCTTAAGACTCTACAAACTGCCGTCTCAAGACAAAAAACTAAGGCAGATCAACGACGCCAACCGGGCCCTTCCTTTAAACCCAGAGACAGTGTATGGTTATCCTCAAAAAATATAAGGCTCAAGACTCCCTCTCTGAAATTGTCCCCGAGATTCTTGGGTTCCCTTTAAGAAACTTGAGAAGATTAATCCGGTCGCATACCATTTGGCACTTCCTCCCACCATGAGGATTCCTTCTGTGTTCCACGTGTCATTACTCAAACCAGTTATCCAAAGTGCTCACTTCCCGGACCGTTCCCGAAAACCCAACCCTGTGACCATTCACGGACAGCAGGAATATGAGGTTCACTCCATAATCGATTCCCGTTGGTCCAGAAACAAGTTACAGTTCCTCGTTCACTGGAAGGGTTATGGTCCAGAGGAGTGTTCCTGGATTCCTTCTCGTCATATTTACTCTCCCAAACTCCTCTTGCAATTTCATCGGAAATTCCTCCAGAAGCCATGGCAGGATCGTCTGGAGATCGATCCTCAGGGGGGGATACTGTGACGGTTCAAGGGATTCCTGCTTCCCAATGTGTCCCCGTCACCCCTGTCCCTCTGCCTCTGCCTTCTGTCCATCTCTCCCTTCTTCCTCCCGCACCCGTTCCTCTGCGGCGTGTGGTAGTGCGTTGCCAGGCCTGTTGAGAAAGGGTTAACATATACGTGCAACGTCCAGGATATCAGAGTTTGGATAGTAATGTCCGTGTGCCAGAGTTCAGGGGTAATAGAGAGCAGCGTGGTGATGTCCGTAAGCCAGTGTTCAAGGATAGGAGAAGGCAGCGTAGTCGTATCCGAATGCAGGGTTCAAGGGCAGGAGAAAGCAGGGTAATCCAATTCAAAGCAGAGTTCAAGCCAGGGAGATCCAAAGGTAAGCAGGGACAGGAACCAGCGCTGAAAGAGACAGGAGAGCCAAGCATAGAGACTGCAAACACAGGGGTCACAAGAAGGTATGCAGATCAATGAGCTAGAGGACAGACAGGGATTATAAAGGAGGGAGCACCAATGGGAGAGGAAGGAGGAGCAGAAGGTAGAGTGAGGGGTTGCAGGGATAGGTCAGAAGGAGCGAGGGAGGAGACAGGTGAATCACACAGGAATATGGCTTGTACGCTATGGGGGCGGAGCCAGACATTGTGGTGTCTCCAAAGGTCAGCTCTCAGTCAGAGCTAAAGAGAGTCACTTCCTGTCTCAAAGGCAGGCTTTTTGTAACAATCTAATCAGGCAGGTGGTGTTTAGTAATTAACTACCACACTGCTAGATTAAAGGAACATTACTGAACAGGGATAAGTCCCCTGTTACATACCTCCCCTGTTTGTGCAAAGCTCGGGCTTACCACGGCCAAAGCCCATCCTTCCACTCTCATTCTAGATATCTCTGTGACTTGAATGAGAGTGGATGGAGGAAGAGAACCCTCTGTCCCGCTGGGATTGGAGCCCTTTCTCCAGTTTATTTTTGTCTCCTCCCGAAGATGCTTGAGATCAGCACTCCTCAGTTGCTCAAGGAGGACTTTTTCCACGTAAAGTCTTTTTATTGCGTGCGCGGTCTTGAGATTTCTGTTGCGTCGGGCACTCCTCTTTTTGTAGACAAAGTGTATGGCAACAGTTGTAGAGCAGTTAGGACTAGCCCTTAGAGTTTTCTGCTCTTGAAGTGGTCTTTCTGCAGCTTCTCCACACCACGGAGTCGCCAGTTCAGCTTCTTCAGCTAAGGATTCTTCTGGCTTTGATTCTGCACTCCTACCTCTGTTTGTTGCCTGTTGGGCAGCTGTAGGTTTGGCTAGTGCTTTCTTTGGTGGCTCAAACTTCGTAATTTTGTTTTGAAGTTGCGTGGAGTCCCCAACTCTCACTGTACACTTGTCCTTACGGGCATTAGTTACTGTGGGATACTGGTGCTTGGGCAGAGCCAATACTTTTTCCGTATTGGAGGAATCTGTATCAGAGTCTCCTTCATATTCTAGAGCTCTGTAATTTTTGTCGTCAAGGTTGCCGCTGCGTCTGTTTTCTCCTTGGTGTACTGACTCAAGGGAATGGAACAGTCTCTCTGTCTCTCCAGCTCTTGCTCCAGTTTCTGAGCCTTCTCACGCTCCCTCTCATACAGAGTCACCTGGTATCGAAGCTCCACTACCAACGATGCTCTGAAGACATGCAGCGTGGCCTTTAGCTCCTCATACTGCTATGTGGGGACGTACTGGGTATTCAGACGTTCCTGCAGCGCTTGTACCTCTTTAGAAGCCTGCAGTTTTTCTTCCTGTAGCGTTTGCTGCTTCTCCTCAGCATACTGGAGGTGTGTACGCAGACCTTGCAGTTGGTTCTGCAGTCGGTGCTCTGCGTCAAAATTTTCCTTGACTTCTTCTGTTAACTGAAAATTTTCTTCTTTCAGTTTTAAGTTTTCTCTTTTTAATCTTGAACTTTCTCCTTTTTCAGTCTCTGTATTCTTCAGGGCTTCTTTGCAGTCCTCCTTCCATTTACGCACATCTGCTTTGATAATGACAATCTCCTGGCGTGAGACTTCCTTCTCTAGGTTGAGGGTCTGAAGCTCCTTCTGAGAGACTTTGAGAACTGTACCAAGATTACCAATAGTTTCTTTAGCAATGTCCAGCTCCTCAGTGAGACTGTGTAGTTCCTTTCTGGAAACTTCCAGGTCTGTGCGGCAGCTGTTGGTCTCATGATGTGAGGCATCAAGCTCTATACGAAGAGTGTGAACCTCTTGCTGGAAGACTGTCATCTGCTTCAGTGCCTCCTCATACTTCCGCTTTAGCGTAGCCACCATTTTATCAGATTGGCTCTGCTTTTCATCCATGGCGGAGATAGTAGCCTTTGCAGTATCTAGCTCAGTCTTGAGATTCTCCAATTCGGTCTTGGCCGCAGAATAAATTGCGAGCACAGTCTTCTGTAGCTCAGCATTATTTTTTCTCTCTCTTCCTAATTCTTCACAGAGCAGATCACAGTCATGCCTGGCAATTTTCAGGGCGTCTTCAGGGCTGGTCAAGGGATCGTCACTCACTGGTTCCGGCTCCGCTTCCCTGGGATGACTAGTTGAGGGTTCCTTACTGTTGGCACCGGACAGATACTTCTTTGGGGTATACGACTTCTGCCTTGGGCCCTCTGGATATTCGGTTAACCGTGGGACGAATTCTCCATTTTCTCTAGGCTGCAGGGCAACTCGGTCCCCCTTTTCCTCCACAGGATCTGCGGACGGTAAGTGAAGAACTGCTTTTCTTTTTCTTTTTCTTCCTTTTTGATTTGGATGACACCGTCCCTTCAGGGATACTGGGGTCTCCATCTTCATTTGAAGTTTTAGCAGCTTCATTATATACGCCAGGCTATTCTTGCAGCTGCTTTAGCTGACAGAAATATTCGGTGATCCACTGCTTCCGCTCTGTCTCCTGCTGATCATATTCGTCATCAAAGGGAGCGATCTTTTCTGTTCGTGCCGAGTTCAGGCACCCCCACCATTCTTGGGGTGTTTTGTGGGTGTGACTCGGTTCGGGTTCCCCGTAAGAGATGTCTTCCTCTTTATTGGACTGGAAGGGCCACTCTTCCGTGGGGTAGGGTTCATTACAGGAACGCTGCATCTTGTCCTCCATTTTTAGGCTATCAGGTGTAATTTTCTTCCTGACATCAGGAGGCGCTATTGCAGCTGTTGCCACTGTATTTGCTAGAACCCCCAATTGTGGTAGTCCTACAGATGGGCATATTTTGCTTGTAGAGGTCGTAGCTCTCAATGGCATCTCTGTAGAC
This sequence comes from Ascaphus truei, assembly GCF_040206685.1. Taxonomy (NCBI): domain Eukaryota; kingdom Metazoa; phylum Chordata; class Amphibia; order Anura; family Ascaphidae; genus Ascaphus; species Ascaphus truei. The sequence goes on from NC_134483.1 coordinate 212,203,693, forward strand.
TTTTCTTTCTTGGATAATTTTTTTTTTTCAATATCAGCAGTACTGTGCATGCATTTTCTTTTATCAGGTATACAAGTTGTGCAGCGGCTAAGTAAAAAAAAAAGTCTATTTGCTATACACCATTTACTTGCTGGGAGCAATCCCTCCTCTTCAGCAACAGAATTTGGTTTTCTGCCTGAGTTCAGTAATTTTCAGTCTCATCTTTGGGTATTATGGCATTCACACTTTACTCTTTGGGTGTCTGTTTTGCTCCCAAGATAATAGGCATACTTTTTTACTTGCAGAAAAAAAACATTCTTTGCACTGGACTATTTCTTTCATTCCCGGCAGGGTGACTCAACACTCAGCAATTGGCTTTGAAAAACCTTTTTCCTTTATAGGGCAATTTACACTCAGCATTTGTTTGCTAAAAATTCCCCTGCTTCAGCACAGTCTTGTATCAATTTTCACACTTTTCTGCATATACTCCATTCACAGCTGGTAGTCCTATGCGGTGTGGCAACCTTTATCTGCACAATCAGTACCACTCATGGGTCACCATCTGTATTCACTGCTTCAGCGAAACTTTTGAAAACAACAAACACCTATCCCTTTCCAAGGGCTGACTCACTTCTTGAACCCTGACTATGGCTGAAAGGCAAAGACCCCTATTTCAATGACCATATTACACTTTGTGATAGGCAAAATAAGGTTTAGCTACTTCAGCAGTCTCTTCTGGGTTTTTGTAAGTTTCAGTGGTGTATCCCTTTAACTCTGCCTCTGCTGCATGAGAGGAGGTTTTTTTTTTTTTTCTCAGACTGTTTGTAGGCAAAAAGCATTAAAAAAAAATTTCACATAAAAATCTCTGGTCCTTTTTAACTACAAAGACACCTCTTGTCCCACTTCGGACACCAAATGTAGATTGACATTCACAGAGGTACACAATTGGAGTCGTTATAATGTGAAATTATAATAGGCTTTATTGTGCCTTTTCCTTTTTATCAGGAAATTATCCAAACACAGGGGGGAACAAAGCTTCCATTCACTTGGGAGTATTTCTAGTGAAATCCTTGCAATTAGTTCACATCTCCATTAGTTAAGCATTTCTCCCATCCCAAACACATAGGGGCCTATGCAGAGAGCAGCGAATTTTAAAATTGGCGAATTTATTAAAAAGTAGCTTTTTTGGAGAGTTTTAATCTCCATATGCAGAAAAGTGCGAATTCTGCTATGTTTAACATGGATGCGTGTGGCGAGTTTAAATTGGCGAGATGCGCGCTTCAGAAATGTGTTAAAACAAATTCGCGGCTTTTTTTTTCCCTTTGCAATGGCCGCGAGCGGCAGTTTTTTCTGGCGAGTTAAAACTGAGACAATCGCGCCATTTTATTGGCGCGAACAGCCGCTAGATGCCGTTCGCGCCTCTCTGCATACGGATATTTTTAAAACTGGCGAGATTGAGGTTCTCGCCAGCCGTGAGGTGAGTTTTATAACTAGAAAAGAAAAATTGGCGCGTTTTTCGGAACTCGCCATTTTCTGCTGCTTTCTGCGCGATTTTCTCCAAAAAATGGCGAATTTCGAAATAGCGCTGCTCTCTGCATAGGCCCCCTAGCATGAAAATAAGCAGATATAAGCAGTCTCTTAATAATGAAAGTCTTATCTGTTTATCAGCTGTAGAGTAAGCTTCTCTGCTCTCCTGGAACCGCACCCGTGCGTGCACAGAAAAATACCAGCATCCAGGTTTAGAAGTCTTATTGGGTGTCTTGCAATCAGCTCTGCTGTGTGGCTGGCAGAACTCAAGACATTGTGATGTCTCCAAAGGTCAGCTCTCAGTCAGAGCTAAAGAGAGTCACTTCCTGTCTCAAAGGCAGGCTTTTTGTAACAATCTAATCAGGCAGGTGGTGTTTAGTAATTAACTACCATACTGCTAGATTAAAGGAACATTACTGAACAGGGATAAGTCCCCTGTTACAAGGGGGTTTACAGTTACGACATTATTCATATCAGATCCTGGTCACAGCATTTAGCAAATGCCCTACATGCTATATGTTGGAACAAATGTCAACTTGTCCCCCACCCTTTTCCTTTAGTATTTTCCTTTCCTTTTCCCTCAAACCTCCTTCCAAATAACTGTATGGAGGGACACATGAGCTCTTAAAGGACCACACCTTAGATTCCTAGGAGATATGCTAATGGAATATGCAAAGTATGTTTCAGGGTGTAGGCAAAACAGATTTTTCAAAATCCGCTAGCAGATTTAATATAAAATTTGATGGAAAAAATGTCACAAAATCTGGATGGAACAGATCAGATTGTGGATTAGGATGTATCCACCTGAATTTTTTAGTGCCCAATCTGCCTTTGGATTTCCATGTGTAAATCGAATTTTGGTAAAGAAATCTGCAGAGAATTCACGGATCGGATTTTGACAAATTCTTCAATCTTTAGATTTTGGCTAAGTCATAAATACACGTAACATTTTAAGCAATTATATATTTGTAACAGTGTATCCCCCACCTGGTGGGAGATTTGGCCACTACGGTTCATGTGGTGCATGATACCTGCTGGTAACAGGAGGGCTGAGACATTCGCCAGTGTTAGTGGGGACACAGGACTAGGCTTCTGGGGTTCATACCCTACATATTCTTTAGCGGAGCAGGGCCTCCATCTACCGCAGGCTCCAGGGAACTGAAGGTGATCTCCCATGGTAGAACAATTACCTTTCCCCCCCAGTAAGGTCACACACCAGGCAGGAGGTATAACAACAGGAACGGATTATTGTCCTCACAGTATAGCACAGTAACAAGGCAGAGTTCAGCCCAATGCAGTCTCTCAGCTACTCACTGAAGGATGGTCCCTGGACCTTCACTACAGGCTAAGGGCACCCGCAGCAGTCCAGCTCTTCCCGCCTCTCTAACAGAGGCAGAGATATGGTACACACTCACTCTCCCCCAGAGGGAAGAGGACCAGAGTAGGCTCAATAATCTGGCTCTTGACTGTGTGACCTGCCCCTCTCAAGTGGGTAGAGGCACTAACGAATTTAGGGCAACACTGCCCTTAAATACAGCCAGGAGGAGGGCATCAGGTCTGTCTCATGATTGGTCATGCCCAGGCTTGATGTCGCCGCCTCCCGCTGTCACTCAAGTGCAGCACCAAGGAGGGGGAAAACCCCATATCAACTACCGGCAACCTAATTGTACCAGGGTTTACTACCAGGAGGGAAGCAAACTAGTAGCCACAAATGGCATGGCTACATATTTAAAATAATTATGGAAAGTCTCAAAATTATTTATAAAAATTAATTTTATTAATGTGTCATAATGTTAGATCCATCAAACAAGGAAACAAAGGTTCCAGAAATTTCTATGTGAAAGGAAAATTCTGCAAAGGAACATATGCAGAACCTCAAAGAAGAATAGAAAACATTTAATTTGATGCCTAGAAACATATCCTCTACTAGGCAACAGCAAACATGTCAAACACCTTTACAGACTCCAATATTAGAGCCACAGTTGGAAGAGGAGGTGGCAAATGAAAACCACAAACTACAGCTCCCAAACTTGAACCATACTGATATAAAATCAATGATTTATTAAAGTCAATAAATACAGGTATGCAGCTATCAGTACGCCAAATCTTGTGTGGGAGACATATGGAAATTCTGTCACAATTTGCATACTGTATATTATCCCTCAAGTACTGTAACATTGCCCATTATTGTGTTGCTGTGAGTAATGAATTTATGTAGGTGCATCGACGATCAGTCACCATTTCCACACGAGCACTTTTCCTGGAGTCCTGTGCCACCACAGGTGTTCTTAATGCCATCCTCCCTAGAACAGCTGCAAAAATAAAAAAAAATGTGGCTTACAATGTCAATGGGGTGGGGTAAATACACCACTTACTATACCTTCTTAAAGGTAATTTTCCAAATTATGTAGTAAAAAATTATTGAAAAGTCACAACTTTATTTACAAAATCACAGACATAAGAAGAAAGCAAAAGAAGTGAATAACACCTGTGGCAATAAAGTTATTATGAAGCAGCAATATGGTTTCCTAAGGATTTGGTGACACACTAACAAACATGCAATTATGTGCTTACAGTAATTACATTGTCCCCAGCTCCATATTGCAGCACCTGAGGAATTTGCTCAAGATCCATTGCTCTATCCCCTGATAAAAGTTTAAAGATGTAGCCAATATTATTGCACTCATTATCACACTATAACACATTTTTAATAACACAAGTTAGAACGCATTATCCTGCAATTTACAATGCAATACAATGGAGCCATGAGTAGCAAATTTGCCTGATTTGAGTACCAAATCAAGTGATTTAGTGTCTTACTGCACAATAACAGCTGTAATAATGTTGCCAATATCTGTACTGTATGTGTAACTGCTATATTCTACAATATATACAGATATAGTGGCCGTTATTTTAAGGCATCAAGGTGCCATTTTCATGTGCGCTGCTGTACTCCACGCGGCATGAACGTGGCCAATCGCCCCAGGCACACGTGTTTATCGCGGTTGCTTTGTTTGAATTTTATGGATTGTGTGCAATGAAATGCAATTAAATTAATAAATTGTAATGTGCACAGTACTGTGCTTCTGTGCTACTGTGTCAATTTCAGGTGTTTAAAAGCCAGAACACTAAAATGCCATTTTATGCAATCGTCTGCAGTCGCGTCTTTAGGCGGTATGGTTGGAAGTAATCCCGCGCCATGACATGGGTATTCCGAGGTATACACCGCGTGATTTGTTAAAATAATGGCTGCTGCATCTGTAGCAAGCAATGAATAAATATATACAGTACTTCTTTTTCAAAGTTGAATTGCAGCATACCTCCGGCTAATCCAAACATCAGAAGACATTTTTGAATACTCCAAATGATGACAGAACTTGTTTATTTAAATATAAACTTATATTTACAGATGAGCCAACGAGTATTCTAACACTTACCTTAAATTTGCCTTAAACTAGCCAGGTACATGCTGATACATGCTGGGTACATTTCAGTGACATTTCTGCAGAGTCTAATGGCCCATCAGCTAAACACAGCAGGGGTTCCTGGCAGTCCCATTTAGTTTGAATGGGACTGCCAGGGATCCCCGCTGTTAATCCGATGGGCCATTAGCCTGTCTGCAGAAATGTCACTGAAATGTTGCAACATGTACCCAGCATGTACCTGGGTCTTTTTGGAGATTGCCCCAGGTTTGTTTAAGAAGAATTATCGGCACTACAGTACAGTACAATAACCAGCTATCACCATAGTGCCTTTCCTCAAAGTGAGGGTGGCCTGAAAGTTTTACAAAACCTGGCCATCAGGAGCCCAGGAAGACAATAACTAAAACTGTTATTTTCATTTTGCACCTCTTAACATATGCAGGTCTTTTGACCCTTGTACTTTACCTTGGGATTTTGGGAGTATCAAAAGGAAGATGTAGGAAGAATTGATGCACATACTAAAGTATGTTGTATCACACGTTACACCTGTGTATCAGTTTTTCGCCTTTAAATCTGCAGAAAAAAAGCTGAAATGTTTAAGGTAGTGCAAATTTTCTGAAATCTGACAATATGCACCAAATGTAAGAAACAGTTTCCATATTTGATGCAACTGTGAACTGGAAAAACACACTCTCAGATCCAAAGTAGCATTAGTACATGAACCCAATTTAAAACATTGTAATTATTATTATGTTTAGTACTACTATGACTTCATCTGTTTTCTCTTTGTGTTTTTGAATTGGTGCATGACTCAACTTGTATTTTCTGTACGGTAAGGGAGCCCTATTGTAATTTGCTGTAACCTCAGCATATTATTTATCTGTTATGAAAAGTGGGATGAATCCCTATATTACTACACTAAAAGAACTGTTGAAATGCTGTTATGATAGGCCAGTAAAGAGATTTCAGTATAACTTTTAAAGCTTACAGTTTGTGTTGTGTTAATTATGTAAACCATGTCAATCTGATCTCAAATGTAGAAAGTGTTCCTGAGATATAAAATATAGTACTTTTCATCTTCACTAGAAACCTATTCATTAGGGACTCTTGACTTTTATGAATTGTGATTCATTCCAATTACATGAATGCATCCCAAAACTAACTTACGAGCTTGGCAAGATGTATTAGACATCTCAAAGGAAATAGGCAAAGCATACACTTTAACTATTTTACTGTTATTTATACAAAAGATTTGACACACAAAATGCAATACAAAATTAAATACAATTTTGATTTCACTTGATATATGATAAATAGGCTAAATGGGGTCTGAATATCCAATATACCACAGGTAAAGGTTTAAGAACAGTTCAAATGTGAGGAAAAACCTGCAGAAGTACAATCTTCTTGAGTAATTTCTTCTACATTTGGAAAAGTAACTTTTCTTTTACACCCCTACTGTATACGTAATTACATAATATTTATATTCTTGATAGAATTATCATGTGGAGATGTTTCATCAAATGAGCATTGTTAAGTCTATCTCATTTACTCATTACTCACTAGTCACCTTTAAAGTGTTTTTGGGGATCTACCAGATCTTTAAATTTGAGATCTACAATATAAGATGACAATGAGTACTTTGGTGCTAGACATCAATGACTGCAACACCCTCTAGAAGTGATAAACTCAACTAAATGAAAATATTGCTGCAGAAACATAAACTTTTAAGCGTAAGGTTGTCAAACTGTTAAAATCGAGTCAATATTGCACCCTGGGAAAAAAATACCAGATCGTATTATCGCAATTTTTGACCAAAGTCTATTTTTTAGACTAGTTGCGATACTGTAATTAATGGAAAAAGATAATAATGGGATAATTACTGCATCACGATCATGTGGGATGGTAATGTCATATTTCTACTGTTGGGCTATTTAATATAAACTATTACATAACCCTATGGTAGAAATTACATTAATCCCTTTGATGCCTGCGGCTAACAAGTTACACTATAGACATCAAATGGGTTAATATTTCTAAAGATACACTTCCTACTCCCCCTTTGTTGTGCAATGCAGAATGAACCGCTAAGGAAAACAAGGGGTTAACCCCTACCGTCATCATCACATGTGTCAAGCCACTAAGGTAGCCAAGGGGGGAACGTAGTGTAATTTTATTTGTGTATTAACCCATGACTAGCTGACCACTGGCTACTAAAGGGTTAACATGTAGTTAAATGTGTTGTATGTTAGATTTTTTTTACCTTTTCCACGTTGGTTTAGTTTATGTTGCCTACAGTATGTATGAAATGGCCATTTTATACATAGGCAAGATAGGGCTTATGCCAGCCTGGACTAGGTGATAAAAAAGCAGTATTTTTAAGCTGGTTCCAATAAATATCAGGACATGATGGTTAGCACCAGATTTCCTACACTCACAGTATTTAGTCAATTTGGTGCCAGGCCCGATATATTTCTCAGACTGTGGTAAAAAAAAAGTGTTCTTTTTAGTGGTAGAACTTTGATGAACAGCAGAAGAAAATACGAGGTACAAATTGGTGTATACTCCAAAAGAACTCACTTGCACATGCATGGAAGAGTCATTAGCAAGGAAGTCATGTTAACAATTACTATGCAGGTGTGTGAGGGGAAAGAGCCTCAGTTACTATAGTGATGGATAAACAACTAGGTTAAACAAGCTCCATAGAGCCCATCAGCTGCCTAGCAGCTAAAAATGTGACACAAGCAATTCATTTTAATAGGTCATATGAAGTCAATGTGTATATATAAATATGATACAGCATAAGTAATGAATCATGAAGGAGTAATTATCAGTTATTGTGCTAATCAGATACCATAGAACCGGTTAATTAGTTACAAAATGGTAAGTGAAAACATGAAAATGATAACATACGCTTCTTATAACATAGGTGCATGAATTAAGGAGAGAGGGAGGGGTGCTAAGTAACAACTGAGGCATAGGTCCTGGGAAATAATTTAATCAATGAAAAGTGTGAATATGAACCCCTCATTGAGGCCACTAGAAATACGTGTCTTAAGTTTTTTAATCCACTTTCTGCGCATCTACACTGGCGACACACTTTATTCGAGCTCGGCTAGTCCCACGAATTCGGGTATACCCGGATGTATTGAGGTTTGTGACTGTTTTCTGCCCGAGTGCATTGGGTTATTTTCCAGGCAGGGATTGAAGCATTTTATTCCCGCTGGCTGCAATACTGCACAGTATATATATATATATATACTGCATTACAATTCATGAATTTATGCCATCTGGTAGACACGCGAAGCATTGCAGCCTATTAAATCCTAATCATTATCATTTAACAGATCAGCCGCCCGTCAGCCAGGCATGAACCCAGGCTGGGAAGGCAAACGCAACGGGGCTTGTCAGAGGTGAGGAGCGGCGCATTCCAGGTATCTGCCAGGTACATACTGGGTATTTGCTCGAATAAAGTGTGTCGGTGCAGTATGCAGAATAGATTTTTGTCAATGTCGCCCCCTCTTGCTGGACATTTAAGGGGAAATATATACCCATAAATGTGAGACCGCTAACATCCCCATCCTGTTTTAGATTAATGTGTCTCGCTAACAGAGTGTCTGATGTATGTTTAACTGAATTGACATGCTCTGAAATACGTCTACATAGCTGTCTCGTGATTTTGCAACGTATTTTGTTACCGCAAGAACATGTAATTAGATAACATTGACAGTGTGGCAATTGATGAATGTATTTACTGTGAATTTATGTAACTGTATTTGTAAACATGTATTATTTGTCTTAACTCTGTGCCCAGTACATACTTGAAAACGAGAGGTAACTCTCAATGTATTACTTCCTGGTAAAATACGTTATAAATAAATAAATAAATAATTGTCGACTATTATCATGATTGGGGAATATTTTGGAGGGGGAGACGTATTTGCAAGCTTTGCAGCCCTGGCATTTGTACATCACCTTGATGGGGGAGGTGAGCCAAATAGTTGGCCTGATAGTGACTGTGAACTAGATGATCGAGTCATTTTGTTTAGACACCGCCACAGGTCTGTGTTAGATGGAACGGGAGGAACACCTGGAATTGTAGGGCTAAGCAAGTGGGTTATCGAAGTTAAGTGATTAGTACCCTCTACCCAGCCTTGTCTTGTGTGCACATTCGATTGATACCTCCTCTGTACTCAATGCCATAATATTTATTGCTATCTGGTGCACTGAGTCCATTGGGTCTGATTACTACATAGCTGCCTTGTATAATTTGTCAGACTGATATTCTGTAGCTATTACAGTAGGTAATTAAGATTGCGCAAAAAAGAAAATGTGCTTAACAGCGCTAATGCTTAAAATATAATTAAGTGCTTACAAAAGGAATACTTTCAAATGTGAAAGATAGGCAGCCTAAAAAAAGTTTGATATAAATCTAACCAATGACATATAAAAAAGAGAAAATTTGGCGCCTAATAATACTAAGTGAACATAGAAAAACTATGTGAACTAAGTGTCCAGAAAATAAATAAAAGGAACTCCAACCATAAATAGTCAAATGGAAAGATGTAGCAAACCTCCAATGGGTCACTTGAAAGTGGTCTCTCAGCACATGAAAATTAAGAATAAAGAATATCATAGTGCAACATCATACAACAAGAAAAACACATAAATACACAAATAATAACCCAAATAATAGATAATAGATATAAAATAAATTTGAATGAATATTAATCCTAAAAAATAACCAATGAATAATAAACCACAATTAATACCAATATATAAACAAATACACATGGCTAGTGAATAGCTAGAAAGACTAATACATTTAATATAAATAAAATAAATAAAACAGACAAATGCCTTCACAAAGGGAAATACTGACACAGTGATTCACTTCCAGAGGGTTAAAATTAGAATCCTACTCACGACAGTGACAGGAAAAGTTGTACAGTACAAGCGTCCTGAACACGTGGAGGATCCAATCGTACCAACTCTGGATCAAAAGTGACAAGCATCCGCCTTTGCCTCGTGGACACACACCACAGGAACCGAAAACCAGTCCAGCTGGTCCGGCGCCTCCTGGTGATGTCATAAGACTGCGACTGGAGACTGCAAGTGTCCTTATCGTTGAGTGAAACAACTAATGAAAAGTATGACTCCTTGCGTATTCACCCACTCAGTCTCTTCAACAGAGCAGCTAATAAAATCAGCTTGGGCAAAATATCAACATGCAGTGTACAAAACACTAACACCCAACATGTTTCGTGAGACTGCGCTCACTTCATCAGGGTAGTAGAAGTGACTGTTGAAGAGATTGAGTGGGTGAATATGCAAGGAGTCATACTTTTCATTAGTTGTTTCACTCAATGATAAGGACACTTGCAGTCTCCAGATCTGATCTGTAGTTGCAAAGTTCTGATTTAATAAAATAGGAAATGTTCAGAAAACAGAACCTTTTACATCTATAATTAAGGTTTGATTGATATTTTGAGGATATGGGATCCCAGTGTAAATCACGCACAATGTCTTGAATAATGATGCCCTGAACGGTTTGCTCCCCGGTTTGCTCAAACTAAAGTGAAAAGAAGACAATGTTACTTCTCTGATGTTAGTTTGATGCACTCCTTCAAGAAGTGTATTTGATTCATACAATATGAAATGTGATAAAGTAAATCATCCTAGAGTACATTAAAGAGCTGAGTTTCTTGTGTGATAGAAATCTTTCCTCACTGCTTTTATGACACTAGCAGGAGTAAATTGTACTGAAAATGTAAAAGAAACCGCTTATTTTGGTGCTTTTCTTTTCCCTCAACATATTCCTTATACCAAAACGTGAAATAAATGCTCTCTTTATCTCCAAGAATAAACTTAGTGACGAATAAAATTATTTAAAAAAATGTTTATTATATGGCTACCCACTTTTATTCATCACTATGTTTATCCTTGAAGATAAAGAGAGCACTTCTTTCACGTTTTGGTATAAGGAATATGTTGATCACTAGATCGTCTAAATGCCTCTGTTATTCATTGCAGAAGAATTACAATGACCATGAAACTTTAAAGATATGTCAACTATTTGTGAGGATATGTATAAAGTGACTAACACAAACCTTCCTTACAGCAAGAAAGTGGGTTACTAGGCAACAGATGCATACACGGAGGAATCGGGATGCCTGTCATGGACGCCTAACGGGGTGACGTCACGCACTCGCTAGAATATACAAAATCAATTCAAGCAATCAGGTCACTAGGTAACAGAGGAAGCAGGATGCCCTGCATGGACGGCAATCGGGATGACATCACGCACTTGCAAGAACATTGCAGGAACATGCAAAGTCGGTTAGGACAACATACAGGGGAGGACGGAGCCCTAGGAAGGATTCCTGATGACGCTGCCACGTGACCGGAGTGACGGGGCAATCATGAGGAGACAGACAGCGCTGGATGGTGACAACACTGAGGATCAACGAGGGACACCTGGTGATGGGTCTATTTAATGGGACATTTTGGACTTTTTATACTATGCCATTTACTCTTGAAAAAGGCCAAGTGCGGCCGAAACGTCGATCAATTGGCAATACATTTTTAATATCAAAAATTTTTAGTGCCTTGCTTCTTCAACCTAACTATATTGATTTGGAATACCACACAGAGATCCCTGAACAGGACCACCGGTAGTTGTATAACTTTTTTTGTAGTTTTATAGGTGTGCAGTATTTCCTATAATATACTTAGCGGTGTTTCCCTCACCCTCTGGGAGAATTGCCCTGCTACCAAATGTGCAGTGCTGGTACCAGATGGCTTACAGGATACTGAGTGGTCCGCTGGTGGTCGTGGGGACATCAGGACAGGCTTCTGTGGTATTATCTGGTTTATTCTCACTCTGGTGTCAGTGTCTCCATCTCTTGCAGGGTCCAGGGATGTGGAGACAATCCCTGCAGGAGAACTTACAATACTCCCCTGATAGATTGCACACCAGGCAGGGGTTTATTTTAACCGGAATACTCTTAATTCGTCCTCTGCATACATAGCATACAACAGTATCTGCCTTCACAGTACAATCGGCCTCCAGCCTTAGGATGGTCCCTGGAAATTTTTTGGGCAGGAAGCCAAAGGTTGTGCCGCCCCACGAACAGAAACAAGTGAAGAGGGTATAATAAAAATGATTTATTCCCAACAGGAGAAACACACTAACATGTTTCGCTCCCACGAGCTTTCTCAAAGTCTGACAAGTAGTTCAAAACACTTAGTTTTTGTATGCTTTGCGAACCCGGAAGTAACATTCCATTTTCGCACTGCATACTCATGCGTGATGACATCACCAGCGTCATCAAATAGTAAAAACAACAATAACTTTATTTAAATGAACAAACAAGTTTAAGCTATAAAAAAACATATTAGAACAGCTATTTCAAAAAAAGTTTGAATACTGTAGACTAATGTTTTACCTAATTAAAGTGTTTAAAAAAAAACTTTTAGCAAATGATCCTGAACAAATGACTCATCCAATAACATAAATGCGACAGACATTACAAGTTTGTGCAATGGATTGCCACTACTATAATTGGTCATAGGTATGTGTCCAGAGGGGGATGTATATTATATTACTGAATTGCACAAATCCATTATAATAAGCAAAATTGCTCTAATTAATAATCTATGCATTAATGCCTCCTATGGACAATATCCCAATTATGGCTCAGAATATCAGAGTCAAAAATAGAACATACATGTCTGTGCAATATGAACTAGAGAACATTTATTTATTGTACTATTAAAAATAATATACCACTAGAACCTTTTTTCTTTTTTTTTAAAGGAAGAAAAAATGACATAATGTATTTGTTCATACAGTATATGCACCATCACACTGCAGCAGTTTACTCTTATAAGGGAAAATTCAATTGATTCAAATGCCCATAAAAAAGTCTAATCCATGATATGACAAACTATGATCATATCAATTATAAATTGTAAATAAAGACTATATTTTATTAAGGCAGATCGATCAAATAATGCAGATGATGTATCACAACAAATGGAAAAGAATAAGAGAAAGAAAGAGATAAAACAAATTAAAGAAAAAAGGGGGTGAGGGGATAGGGGGAAGAGGGAAAGGGGGGAAGGAGGAAGGAAAGAATAGGGGGAAAATGGGAATAAGGGAGAGAAAAAGAGAAAGAAAAAGAGTGGGGGAGAAGGAAAATAAGGGAGAAAAAGAAGGGGAAGGGAAACAGAAGATAGAAGAAAAATAAGGGGGGAAAGGGAGGGAGGAAAGAGTGGAAGGGAAAAGAAAGAGGTGGAAAGAGGGGGGGAGGGGAGGGAAGAGGGAGGGAAAAGGGAAAAAGAAACCACAAGAAGTGAACATCACAAAAAGGAGAATCATAAGAAATTACTAAGGTCCCAGTCTGTATGTAAATCTAATGGGACCCTTGTGCATAGGGTGAAAATCCAGTGCATTTCTCTTCTATCCAATTTATTGACACTGTCTCTTCCCCTAATAAAGGGGGGCATGTTCAATACCTTTAATGGTAAACAGACGTGCGTGACCTTTTGGACACATTGTAGCATGTTTTGAAACAGGGTGATTGAGGTCCCCCTTTCTGATGAGTCTAAGGTTTTCCTGTATTCTTTGTTTAAAGATTCATATAGTATGTCCTACTATTGCTTGCAACAGCTAGAGGTAAGGAGGTATATGACAAATCGAGTGTTACAGTTGATAAAGGACCGAATACAATAACTCTTACCTGTGACTGTGGACACAAATCTAGAAGATGTTTGCATAGTAGTACAGGTAACACAATGACCACATCGGAAAGTACCTTTAGGTCTATTGACCAAGTTGATTTTCTCTTGGCCAAACATGCTTGGAGACAAATATATGGCCAATGTCATTGCCGTACTAAAGACAAATCTTGGTCCTTCAGCAACCAACGGGCCAATCACGTGGTTGAGCTGTAAGATCTTCCAATGTTTTGTTTCGACTGAGCACTAAATTGTGTTATAAATAGAGGAAGACCAATCTCTTTTTTAGCCTTTCTTTTCCTTTTCAATAAACTTTCTCTGTCTATTTGTCGAACTTCCTGAAATGCTCTCTTAAGATCAACCGCTTTATATCCTCTGAAGATAAATCTATTGACTAACTCATTGGATTGCTCCAGAAAAGTCTCATTGCTGGAACAATTTCATCGCAAACGAAGGAATTGTCCCTTTGGGATACCTTTACAGTAGCAATGCTTTGGGATGACATCTGTCAGCGTGTAAAAAAGTGTTAAGTGAGTTTGGTTTCCAAAAAATAGGGATTAAATGAGGGATTTGTCTTTAGTCCTTTTATTTGATTGACAAGCGATTCTCTCTAAAGCATTTTTTCATACACCTCCGAATGATCTTATCAATACCAATGCGTTGGTGTAAATAACCAAACCTGAAAAGAAATAAAAACAACTATTTACAGTACTGACAATGGTTGAAAATATCCCTTGTGGAAATAACTTTGAGGAAATACTGCACATGCTACTATACAATTTCAAATCTATAAGAAAATGAATAAAATAAAGAATAAAAAGACATACAAAACCACCAATTTATTAATGAATGATCAAAGTTCAATAATCCTGAAACTTAACAAATAACCACTGTGAAGCACATGTACATACCAGTACTACATAATGTAGGATCACAGGAGAATCTCCCTATTTGGCTATCTAAAAAATAAGATAACCTAAGGATGGAGCTAAGAATATACTTACCAATTATTTAAAAAAAATCTAAATGATGAACAAACACTTCTAAGATGGGAGATGTGTGCAAGATGCCTGAAAGAAACAAAAATTGTTAATATCAATATGAACAACACTGTAAGTTCTAAGGGAATGATAAGACACACAAGGGGTTAATTTTGTTATGGAACCCCATCAGAACGTGGGTTTAAAATGCTCCCATGATGAGACTGGGACCCCGCCCCCCCATGCCTTAAGAAAGCGTGGCTACACGTGAAACGTGCACGTCGGTGGTACATGCACATTCACATGCACGAGCAGAGTATCTGACGGGATAGCGCAAGGTGGAGAGATTGACTCACCAGCGCTCCTCGGCTCATAGAAAGTCTTGGCAAAATAGCCTCCAGGCAAGCCGAGCAACTAATGGGGTGTTTTAGAACACCAGATAAAGATAGAAGTTCTCTTGAGCCCACACACTAGCCAGCTGAATACATTGCGAGATACAGCTACATGTGTATATATATAGTCATGTGAAAAAGAAAGCACCATCTTTGAATTCTATGGTTTTAAATATCAAGACATAATAACAATATCCGTTCCTTAGCAGGTCTAAAAATGAGGTAAATACAACCTCAGATGAACAACAACACATTATATATTACACAGTGTCATGATTTATTTAACAAAAATAAAGCCGAAATGGAGAAGCTATGTGTGAAAAACTAAGTACACCCTTACTGCTTCCATAGGAATTAAGATGCTAAGTAGCAGACAGGTGCTGGTAATCAAATGCCCTTGATTAATTGGTATCACCAAGTGTGACCACCTCTATAAAAGCCGAAGTTTTAGCAGTTTGCTGTCTGGAGCATTCAGGTGTGTGTTAACACAATGCCAAGGAGGAAAGACATCAGCAATGATCTTAGAGAAGCAATTGTTGCTGCCCATCAATCTGGGAAGGGTTATAAGGCCATTTACAAACAATTTAAAGTCCATCATTCTATAGTGAGAAAGATTATTCAAAAGGTGAAAACATTCAAGATGGTTGCCAATATTCCCAGGAGTGGACATCCCAGCAAATTCACCCCAAGGTCAGACTGTGCAATGCTCAGAGAAATTGCAAAATACCTGAGTTACATCTCAGACTCTACAGGCCTCAGTTAGCATGTTAAATGTTATTAAAGTTCATGACAGTACAATTACAAAAAGACTGAACAAGTATGGTTTGTTTGGAAGGGTTGCCAGGAGAAAGCCTCTTCTCTCTAAAATGAACATGGCAGCACGGCTTAGGTTTGCAAAGTTGCATCTCTACAAACCACAAGACTTCTGGAACAATGTCCTTTGGAGAGACGAGACCAAAGTGGAGATGTTTGGCCATAATGCACAGCACCAAGTTTGGCGAAAACCAAACACAGCATATCAGCACTAACACCTCATACCAACTGTCAAGCACGGTGGTGGAGGGGTGATGATTTGGGCTTGTTTTTGCAGCCACAGGACCTGGGAACCTTGCAGTCATTGAGTCGACCATGAACTCCTCTGTATACCAAAGTATTCTAGAGTCAAATGTGAGGCCATCTGCCCGACAGCTAAAACTTGGCCGAAATCTCAAGCAAACCAGCAAATCTAAAACAGAATGGCTGAAAAAGAAAAGAATCAAGGTGTTGCAATGGCCCAGTCAAAGTCCAGACCTCAAACTGATTGAAATGCTGTGGCTGGACCTTAAGAGAGCTGTGCATAAACAAATGCCCACAAACCTCAATGAACTGAAGAAACGTTGTAAAGAAGAGTGGGCCAAAATTCCTCCACAACGATGTGAGAGATTGATAAAGGCATACAGAAAATGATTACTTCAAGATATTGCTGCTAAAGGTGGTTCTACAAGCTATTGAATCATAAGGTGTACTTAGTTTTCACACATGGCTTCTCCATTTTGGCTTTATTTTTGTTAACTAAATCATGACACGGTGTAAAATGTCATGTGTTGCTGTTCATCTGAGGTTGTATTTACCTAATTTTAAGACCTGCTAAGACCTGATTGTTATTATGTCCTGATATGTAAAACCATGGAATTCAAAGAGGGTGTATTTTCTTTTTCACACCACTGTATAAAGTAACAGTGCAGGTTTAAAGTGGACTTGTTTGTAGATACTATGTACTAGGGATCTGCAGCAGCATTTAAAAAGGGAATTACCATTGTACTGTTCTAACCAAGGTTACCACCATTTAGGGGTTGCTGTTTGATACATGCAAACTTACTTGTAAACCCCACTGATTCCAATATTGGACAAAATATAATTGTGCCAGGCAGGCACAACAATACATTTGTGGATTAAATACCAAATACAGTTTCCTGTTTACCACATGATTATAAAAGTGGCAGCTAATGATTAAGCCCTATAGTGTTATGCAGGGTAACTCTGGGACATTGACCAGGAATACCCCCATGAATCCCCTGATGCATAAACACGTGCACTACCCTATCAAGCAAGATCTATAAGTTACATAGTTTATCCAATACTGTTGGTACTTCACTTGAACCTACTGTATGCCTTAAGGAAATTGACATATGGTAGAGATATAACCACAACTGACGAATATTGTATTATATACCATCTACCAAGAGTCTATTAAACCTTAGGCATACATAGGTTTAACACACCTTTATCCCATACTGACCAGATACTAGACTATTAATACCTGGTTACTAAACCAAAGGAGATTGAACATCATAGTGTTCCCTACTCCTTTATTCCTATATAAATTCCAACACCTACAAAGGTGATTGAGGAATCCAAATCTGCGTCGTTGCTTTTTAACCACCATTATTTTAAAGGATTTATATTAATAAATGATTTTTTAACTATGTCATAACACATCAAATCAGGGGAATTGAGTGCCCATAACTGGTTTACTGGTCCTGTTGTAGTTCTTTCCTAAATATATCCGTGTGAATATTGAAACACAAATCAACATATAACAATAAATCCAAATATTTAACATGTTGAAGGTGATAATCATAAGTGAATTTAAGATGCAAATCATTGATATTTAGAGTTGCAATAAAAGATAAAAGTTTGGTGACATTCCATCCCAAATCAAAATAAGATCATCAATAAATCTCTTATAAAAAATAAATGTGATTTCTGAAAGGGTTTCCATCTCTAAAACCAGAGACAGAACATAAAACACAGACAAAGCTCAGTTTTTAGCACATCCAGTGAGACTCATACACGGTACTGTACAGTGCCTAAATATATATGTATAAATATCTAATAAGTACTTATTAGATATTTATACATATATATTTAGGCACTGTACCGTGTATGAGTCTCACTGGATGTGCTAAAAACTGAGCTTTGTCTGTGTTTTATGTTCTGTCTCTGGTTTTAAATATATATTGCCATGCTCAGAAGCACTCCTCTGTGACACTCATATGCTTATATATATGTTGTGGTCATTTTGGGGGTTCAATAGGAGCTTGTTAGGTGTCCAGTATGTTTTAGGGTTTCCATCTCCAAACATGTGGAATGACTCCCACCAACCCATTAATAGGTTGGCAAAAGAGGGGGAAAAACTAGTGCCCATCGCCGTTCCACGTGTTAAAAAGATACAAAGATAAAAAGATTAAAAAAAAGATCAAAAAGAAAATAATTGTGAATGGAAAAAGTGAATGGAATCTAAAATAAAAGTGCATTGTGCATGTGAAATAGGTGACCATTCCAAAAAATATCTGACAGCTGTCATCCCCTGCATATGTTCAATAATAGTATACAAGGACGTAACTTCCAATGTTACCCAGATGTAGGAACACTTCCAATGGATTTTCTGGAGTTTCTTAATCAAATCACCGCAGTCTAAAATGAATGATGATAATTTACGTACTGGCGGTTGAAGGAAAAAATCAACATAATAAGAAACTGTAAGGAAACGGGGGACACGTTCCCCGCGGCGTGTGTCCCCCCTAACTGGACGGACTCCCACAGTGACCACCTCCGGATTACCCCGTCAGTTCTCCACTCGCGGCGGCTGTACGCTATTGCCTTTCCCGCCTTCTGTAGCGCACGCTACCGCACTTCTGGGTCGCACACGCAGGATTTACAGGGCGTGCGCGCACCCAACCTTCTATCCCTCAGCCTCGCAGGGGAGGACCCACCTCCCGCCCATCGCGGAATGCTTCGCCTCACATCCCAGCCACACAACTGGTTTCCTCCTCCACTCGTCCCCTGTACCTATCCCTGGAACAGCCAGGACACACCTTCGCTACTCCTCTGTCATTCATTGGTCAGCCGCCCTTTATTACCCCAGTCCTTTCTCTCCTTCCTCACTCTGCATAAGTTCTTGTAGCCTTGTGCTGTTTGGAGTTCTGTGCCTGGTTCTCTTCTCTGTTTCCAGTTTGTGTTCTGATTCGGCTCGTCTGCGTACCCTCTCTGGCTTTGGACCCAGGCTCCCTTTTGACTTCATTTACCTCACTGACACCTGGACTTGGCTACAGACTACGACTTTGCTATTCTCCCTTACCTCGACCCATGGCTTACGGACTCACTTATTGGACCTCTGGCGCCCCGGACTCGGCAAGTACCTAACCATTCTTCTCTCACAGACCCAGCAACACACTCTACCACACTCCGGGCACACCCTCTCTGCTGTGGGTGTGTGATATACTCTCTACCCACCTCAGTACTGGGGACTGGTCTGGTCTGCGGCCAGCACAGCGTTACATTATGCAGAGCCCACCAACAGCAGACCCCCCTAAGGTGGCCCAGGCGGTGACCACGGAGCATTTGCAGTACCTGAGCAACCAAGTAGCGGCCGTGGCTCAGCAGCTTTCCAATATCTCTCTCCAGGAAGCCCGGCCGAGGACACTCCCTGTCCAGGATGGCGCGTTCACCTCGGAACCACGTATTCCCGCGCCTAACCGATACGCTGGAGATCTGCTCACTTGTCGAGGATTCCTGAACCAGTGTGACATCCAATTCGAGTTGTTCCCGTCTCGTTTTCCCATAGACCGCTCCAAGGTAGCTTACATCTACGCCCTTCTGACCGGTAATGCACTTGCCTGGGCCTCACTTACCTGGGAACTCAGACCTGAAATTACCCAAGACTTCCATAGGTTCCAGCGTGGATTTCAACAGGTCTTCGACACTCCGGCCTGTAAGGAGTCCGCTGCTTCCTCTCTGCTTCATCTCTCCCAGGGTCACAGGTCGTAGCAAGATATGCGCTGGAATTCCGCACTATCATCGCAGATATGCGCTGAAACGACGAAGCTTTTTCGGCAGCCTTCTGGCAGGGTTTGGCCGAACCCCTAAATGATGACCTGGCCGCCAACCCCCGACCCTCCTTGCAGGAAGACCTTATAGCTCTGTGCATCCGTGTTGACCAGCGGCTCCAGGAGACGTTAATAATGCCAGCGTCCCAGGTTAATGATGTCCATCTCCATTTCACCTAGAATTCCTCCGTCTGCCATGCTGGCTCTTGACACCCCAGAGCCTATGCAGATTGATAGCCAACAACTCGGTTCCGCTGAGAGAATTTGCCGTAGGAACGAAGGAATTTGCTATTATTGCGGCTCTCCTGATCACCTAGACGACACAGTCCCCTGAGACCAGGAAACGAGAAAACCCAGTGAGTTTTGAGGGGCTTTTCCTGGGTATCATCTCCTCTCGCCCCTCTCTCAAAGAAGAACTCCCCAAGAGAATTCTACTGCCCATCGTCCTCGAAGCCCTCAACGTCCGGTTATCGGCCCCCGCATTCATCGATTCCGGGTCTGGTGACAATTTTGTGGATCAGAACTTCACGGTCAAGAATTGAATTCCTTTGACCAGGAAGAGGGTACCCATTGGTCTCGAAGCCATAGACGGACGACCCATACAACCAGCTTTCATCTCCTTGGAGACTCCCCTTCTCACGCTTTCCAAAACGGACAGCCACACGGAGCAAATCTCCTTTAACATCTTCCACTCCCCCACGGCCCAGGTCATCCTGGGATTGCCTTGGCTCCAGCTACACAATCCACGTATTCACTGGATGGACCGATTGCCCATTCAGTGAACTTCCTCCTTGAAGGTTCCTGAGGAGCCTTCCGTGACCACCCTCGCAGGCCTTGAAACTTCCATTCCATCTCCCTCTACTCTCCCCGAAGTATACCTCGATTTCAGGGATGTCTTTAATAAAACACAGTCCGAAGTACTTCCGCCACATTGCTCGTTTGACTGCCCCGTTGAGCTGATTCCCAAAGCCACTCTTCCTAGATCTAAGTCCTACCCACTCTCTTTGCCTGAGACTGAAGCTATGTCTCCGTTTATTCAAGAGAATCTCAAAAAAGGATTCATCTGAAACACTACCTCCCCGGCCGGTGCCGGATTCTTTTCCGTAAAGAAGAAAGATGGTTCTTTGAGACACTGTATTGACTACCGTCACCTCAACAAAATCACAATTAAAAACGATATCCACTTCCTCTTTTCTCAGAACTGTTCGACAGGCTACAGAGAGCCAATATATTTTCCAAACTCGGCCTTAGGGGGGCGTACAATCTGATTCGCATCCGAGAGGGCGATGAGTGGAAGACTGCCTTCAACATGCGCAGCGGTCATTATGAATACCTTGTGATGCCCTTCGGCCTCTGTAACACCCCGGCCGTATTCCAAGAGTTCATGAATGAGATCTTTCGGGACGTTCTGAATATTTTCGTTATTGTATATCTGGATGACATTCTTATCTTTTCCAGGAGCCTGGAAGAACATATCCGCCACACCAGGGTAGTCCTTTCTCGCCTCCGCGCCAACAGGCTCTATGCTAAGATGGAGAAGTGCCTCTTTCATCAATCTACCACAGCCTTCCTTGGCTACATTATTTCTGGTAAAACTGAAGGCAGTCCTGGATTGGCCACAACCTAATTCCCTGAAAGCTATCCAACGTTTTCTCGGGTTTGCGAATTATTACCGGAAGTTCATCCGCAATTTTTCTACTTCAGTTGCACCCATTACCGCCCTTACTAGGAAATGGCCGATCCTTCCATATGGACCCCTGAGGCCTTTGAGGCCCTCAAAAAGGCTTTTATTTCTGCTCCTATTCTTCGCCACACAGATACTTCCCTCCCCTTCACTCTCGAGGTTGACATCTCTGATACCGGAGCTGGCGCAGTACTGTCACAAAGGTTTTCTCCCCAAGACAAGCTCCCTCCCTGTGGCTTTTTTTCGAAGAAATTCTCCCCGGTCGAGAGAAATTATGACGTCGGTAATAGGGAGCTCTTGGCGATTAAGTTAGCTCTACAAGAATGGAGGCACCTTCATGAAGGCATGAGAGAACCGGTAGCCATACTCACTGACTATAAAAATTTGCTGTATATCGAGGTGGCCTGCCGTCTGGGGTCGCGTCAAGCTTGCTGGGCATTATTTTTTTCTCGCTTCAATTGCACTATCTCTTACATTCCAGGCACCAAGAATATTAAAGCTGATACTCTTTCACGTCAGTTCACCACTGATAGAGAAGTCCAACGAAATAACCAAAACCATTTTAACCTCTAAGTGCATTATCTCCGCCAATTCATTTGACATCTTGGATAAAGTCGTGAAAGCCCAGGCTCACATCCCCAGCAGGTTAGAGGTACCAGAGGGACTCTTGTATGCCGCCCCATGCTTTCTTCACAAGATCCTGGAATGAGGTCTGTCATGAGAGAGAGGATTTGGCCCGGAATTAAAGGGGTTACACCCCATTTGGCCACCCTCTACTCTCACCTGGGAAGCAAGGGGTTAACTGGACTGGGGTCCAGTAATGTGTTTTTGCCTTGCTTCAGCCATCCAACTTTTTATTCCCCTGTATAAATGTATTGTTTCTGTGTCAGTGTCTGCACCACACACACACTGGGGCTTAAGGGGTTAATGAGCTGCAGTTTAAGAAAATACAAATATGTGTGGTGTCTTTTCAGAAATATCTGGGCTTCAAAAGGCTTGATTGAAGTTGGGTGTGAAAAGTACAGAGAGGTATGTTAACACATATTGCTGGTAGAGACAGGTAAGGGCAATGTCTGGGGCATTGGGTGTGAAATATAGCACCTGTGACAAATGTTCGCTACACACGAGGCCCAGCTTCAAACGATTGCTTGACAAGGGGTTATGGAGGCCAGGGGTGCGGTTACCCAAGGAGATATCAGAATGAGTGACCTTATTAAATATAAGAATATTATGAGATGTCCTCGGCTGAACGTGCTAAAAATTACATATGTGTAACCAGGGGACCGAGCCGCAAATAACGATTACAGACACACGATGTCTAGCAGGTCCTAAGAGACAAATATTAATATCTCTCTTAATTTTAGTATTACACAGTAATATTTAGTCTCGTTGGGGATGTCATGCGTGCCGGAATGTATTAATATGTTTCGCATGCCAGTAAGTAACACTGAACTGAAGTTATGAAGTTATTTAGATAGGAAAAGCAGTTTTTTAAACGTCCTTGGGTGGGAGGAGTTTTACCCTGTGGAAAACTGTCAACCTCACCACTGATTTATGACAGGGACTGGGTTTAGGTTGTGTTCAATGGGAAATAATTGTATAAGAACCAGGCTCAGCCTATGGCTATTGTTTTTCATGTCTTTGTGAGTTTCAAGATTGCTGCATGAACTGCTAATTAGGATTTTCTGATTATTTCATCATTCCAACTTTAAGTAAGTGCATATTTTGTTTGTTATTTGTATATCTCGTGTGTTCCCCTTTTTCCAGGAATAAATTATATTTTATCATATCTAAGCCTCGTTCAGTTCAACCCAGTTATATTTTTGGTGTGTATTATTAATAGCCTGTCACAAAGTTACCGTCACAGGCGTTATTAATAAAACTGGTGGCAGCGGCGGGACTGAACTGGACCTATATTACAGTGTTCTGAGGGACTCTGTAATATAGTGGGAACTCGAGAGTAATTGCGAGTTCCTGGGACTAAAGATATTGAACACACAGTGAACAACATATAACACAAGATATGGCACCTCCTCACTGTTCCCCTACTTGCCTCCAGAACCAAAGTGCCGGCCATCCGTGTGACTGGAGCCGAGCACCGAGACCGGAGGAGTGTATCAAGTCAGCGCGGGGACCAGCAACCGGCAAGGCTGAGAGAGAGGCGGCGATCGGTGAGCATGAAACCCGGCAGGCTGAGCAAAGATCCACAGCTGCAGCCGCTGTAACCACCAAACCGCCCAGAGCGCAGGGAATGGACCCAGCTCCGGGACGGCAGAGACTTGTGGAGGGAGCGGGCGATCGCGGAGACCCCAAGAGTTTTACAACCGGAGAGGTAACGGCCGTTGCGGCGGCCAGTCCATTTTCCCTGGAAGAGCTTTCACTGTTGTCTACGTGGGGAGGGATGTGGTCCCAGGCGGAGCGGAACGAGCTCCTGAAGCTGGCGTTGTCCCGACCCACTTACCCCCTCCCTGTGCCCGGCGCTCAAGCAACTCCGCCCTGGACTCAGCAGCCTCTTGCGGGGGGTAGTCCACCGGCAGCGGAGATGCTCTGGCTGAAGCGGCGGTGTTACCACTGCCACAAAGTGGGCTACAATAAAGCCCAATGCCCGGACCGTGCGCGGCCGGGCAAAGAAGCCCCTCAGGGCCAGCGCTCATGACCTGCGGAAGAGATGACCCCGTTAGCGGCGGATAGCGGCGGCCATCCATCAGATCCCAGCAGCGAACCGGCGGCGGCGGAGAAGAAGCCGCCATTCCGGCATCCTGCCAGCGGCAATTTTATTTGGGGGGAGGGTTGGGGTGTGCGGGAGCTGGGTGTGTCACATTGTTTGGCAGAGTCTGCGATTCCCAGCAATGACTGGAGCCCCACAATCCACGCCGGTGACCCTGCACCAAAGCCGGGTACTGTTGCGGCAGCTACCCGGGGCTTGCCCATGGCGGCGATGGCGGCGGAAGAGACGCGATTCCGGCAAAGTGCCGGAGCCCTTTCAGAGTGGGGGGGAGGGACAGGGATTGTGGGAGGGGGTTATTTTACCTGGTTTGGCGGGAGCCGTGTTACTCTACAAAGACCTGGGACCCTTGTCCTGCACCATTTTACCTGTACCAAGCCCGAGCGCTGTTGCGGCAGCGGCCCGTTGCTGCCCGGCCCAGATGATGCCAGCAGCGGCCTGCTTTGGTGCAGGGTCACCGGCGTGGATTGTGGGGCTCCAGTCATTGCTGGGAATCGCAGACTCTGCCAAACAATGTGACACACCCAGCTCCCGCACACCCCAACCCTGCAATCGGGACCAATGAAGGCGGCGGTCTCTGCGGGGACCAGCGAGGTAAGCCAGACCAAGTCGCAGACCCTGACTTATTTTTTCCTATGACTGTACCCTGTAGTTTCACTATAGGGGTGACCGGGGGGTGGCAGGAGATAGGGGCACCAGGGGAGGGGAAGGAAGGGCAGCTTGTAGGGCAGCCAGGCTTCCCCATTACCTTGGCAGAGCATCAGGGGGACTCTCAGTTAAGAGCCCCCCTGTTGCAGCCTTGCTTTGGGCTGGAGGTATCCGGGGCAGTGGCACAGTTAGGCCACCCCAGGATCACCTACCAGCCAGGCGCTAAGGTGGGTGCATCTGCACCATCAACCCTGAGCTCATCCCCGGTAATGGGGAGGCAGTGTCAGGGAGATGGCCTCACTCAGGTGTCCCTAGGATCCAGGTTAGGATTAGCTAGGGAGAAGCGGAGTGAGGGAAGGCTGCAGGTAGGTAGCCAGCATCAGATCTCAGTGGGAGAAGAAGGGCTAGTGGTAGCTGGGGAGGGAAAGCAGCAGGTATGGCAGCTAGAGTTCCCCATTACCCTGGCAGAGCACCAGGGGGTTTCTCAGATCAGCAACCCCCTGTTGCAGCCTGACTATGGGCTGGTGGTATCATGGGCAGTGGCAAGCTTGTGCCACCCCAGGATACCTGCCAGCCAAGAGCTAAGGTGGTTGCATCTGGAGAGATGCCCCTGAGCTCATCCCTGGTAAGGAGGAGACAAGGTCAGGGAGGTTGGTGTATTCAGGTAGTTTCAGTGTCTGGGTTAGGATTGCCTAGGTGGGAGCGGAGTGCAGGTAGGCTGCAGGGAGGTAAGCAGCAGGAATCATCAGCAGGGGCTGAGGTGATGGGCCTAGGGGAGGCTAGGCAGGGAGACACTGTGGAGCAGGGGGAGATAGGTCAGTGGGGTGTCAGGCAGCTGGCAGAAGCTAGGGATGGGCCAGGTAGGCAGGAGGTCCCTTGTTCTGAGTTACCCAAAGTGACCCCCCTGACAGATCCCCCAGGGTTCCCAGAGGTACAGCAGAGGGTTCTGTCCCCAGGGCAGCCAAGGGTAGCTACAAGGAGGAAGGGCAGCACAGTGGAGTGGAGAGGAGTGATGCGGGCCTTAGTAGCAGTGGTAGTAGCAGGTGCTTGTTTCCTGGCCTTCAGTTTTGAGAGGGCAGGGGCAAAGCACCTGGGTACCAGGGACCCCAGTACAGGATACTGGGAGATTGCTTTGTCCCAGGGGGCACAGGAGATGGTAGGAGTCAGCACCCCAGGTGGTTTCTGGATTCCAGAAGTGATGCCACTCGGGGTGGGGACTGCCCTAGAGGCAGGGAGGAGAGACAAGGGTATAGCGGAGCAGCTACAGGTGGGCACATGGCCGGGGCAGGCAGGGTCCCTACTGGATAGTGACATAGCTCTTTCGCAGACTTGGTTGACAGGAAAGGGATGGTCGGTGCTTGATAGCTGGTCTCTTGCTGGTGTAGAGACATGCCAGTCTCTGGGCAGTATGCAGCCTGGTCTGCAGAGGTGCCCCTTCAAAATGGGCTTGGTTCACCAGGCACTAGGTGGGGGACAGAGGGTGGCAAAGGAGAGTGCCCGGCAGCCATGGTGGTGCCCTGCTCAGCAGGATCTGGACTTCACTGTCCACTGTGGCCAGGGCAATGTACTGGACAATGCCGAAGGACAATTTTGCCAGGCCAATCCCTCAGGACTTATTGAGTGCTTCAAGGACGCCAGTGGTGTCCCAGTGGCAGGGAAGGTAGCTGGGTCACAGGGACCCATTGATCAGGGGAGGTGTCATGAGAGAGATGATTAGGCTCGG
Source organism: Ascaphus truei (assembly GCF_040206685.1). Taxonomy (NCBI): domain Eukaryota; kingdom Metazoa; phylum Chordata; class Amphibia; order Anura; family Ascaphidae; genus Ascaphus; species Ascaphus truei. Next base: position 212,230,383 of record NC_134483.1, read on the forward strand.
GATTAAAGGGGTTACACCCCATTTGGCCACCCTCTACTCTCACCTGGGAAGCAAGGGGTTAACTGGACTGGGGTCCAGTAATGTGTTTTTGCCTTGCTTCAGCCAATCCAACTGTTTATTCCCTTGTATTCCCTTGTATAAATGTATTGTTTCTATGCCAGTGTTTGCACCACACACACACTGGGGCTTAAGGAGTTAATGAGCTGCAGTTTAGGAAAATACAAATATGTGTGGTGTCTTTTCAGAAATATCTTGGCTTCAAAGGCTTGATTGAAGCTGGGTGTGAAAAGTACAGAGGGGTTTGGTGTATGTTAACACATATTGCTGGTAGAGACAGGTAAGGGCAATGTCTGGGGCATTGGGTATGAAATATAGCACCTGTGACAAATGTTCGCTACACACGAGGCCCAGCTTCATTGCTTGACAAGGGGTTATGGAGGCCAGGGGTGCGGTACCCAAGGAGATATCAGAATGAGTGACCTTATTAAATATAATGTTCAATGGGAAATAATTGTATAAGAACCAGGCTCAGCCTATGGCTATTGTTTTTGGTGTCTTTGTGAGTTTCAAGATTGCTGCATGAACTGCTAATCAGGATTTTCTGATTATTTCATCTTTTCAACTTTAAGTAAGTGCATATTTTGTTTGTTATTTGTATATCTCGTGTGTTCACCTTTTTCAAGGAATAAATTATATTTTATCATATCTAAGCCTCGTTCAGTTCAACCCAGTTATATTTTTGGTGTGTATTATTAATAGCCTGTCACAAAGTTACCGTCATAGGGTCACACTTCCAGATCGGCTGGTCACCCGGGTTTCAAGAGGATTCTAGATTTGATCAGATGTACCTTCTGGTGGTCGAATAGAAACAGTGATATTCAGGACTTCACGAAAGCTAATATGCGCACAGAGTAAGTCCAGTCGACACAAGCCATCGGGTCTTCTTCTACCCCTTCCCATCCCTGAACGTCCTTTGACGCATATATCTATGGACTTCATTGTGGAACTTCCACCCTCCAAGGGTATGAATACCATTCTCGTAGTAGTGGACAGATTCTCAAAACAGGCACATTTTGTCCCCCTTAAGGGTCTTCCTAATTCTTCCATGTTGGCCGATGTATTCACGAAAAAGATCTTCAGGCTTCACGGGATTCCTCATTCTATTGTTTCGAACAGGGGCACACAATTTATTTCTGGCGGGCATTCTCCCAAAAGCTCGGCATCTCTCTCCTGTTTTCCTCGGGCTATCATCCCCAGACCAACGAGCAAACTGAAAGAATGAACCAGTTATTGGAACAATTCCTGAGGTGTTTCGTGTCTGAATCCCAAGACAACTGGGTCGAATTATTACCTTGGGCGGAGTTTGCTATCAATTCCCTCAAGAACGAATCTACTCAGGAGTACCCCCTTTTTCGTTATTTTGGTTTTCATCCCAGTCGCCTCCCCTTCTCCCCCATCCCATTTGGTGTTTCGGATGCTGATGCTCGGGTTGCTAACCTACAAGCCTCCTGAGAAGGACTCAAAGGGTATTGCTGGGCGCTGTTCTAAAACAAAAAAATCAAGAAGATCGGCACCATCAAAAGGCACCGGAATATAGGCCGGGAGACAGAGTCTGGCTTTCCTCCAGAAATATTAAGGTCAAGTCACCTTCCTCAAAATTGGCACCCCGCTTCTTGGGACCCTTCAAGATCCTTGCACGAGTAAACCCGGTAGCTTTTCATCTCCAGTTACCACTATCCATGAAAATCTCCACGGTCTTTCACGTCTCTCTTGTGAAACCGTTCGTTCAGAATGCTCACTTTTCTGATCGCCCACTCAGACCCAATCCTGTCACTATTCAGGGGCAGCAAGAATTTGTGGTATAATCCATCCTTGATTCCCGACTCACCAAAGGCAAGCCACAATTTCTCGTTCATTGGAAGGGTTGCGGGCCTTAAGAGCGATCTTGGGTGCTTCTCCACCACTCAAGCGTTTCCACCAGAAGCCATGTAAGAATTGTACGGAGTTCAATCTTCAGGAGGGGGGTACTGTAAGGAAACGGGGGACACGTTCCCCGCTGCGTTTCCCCCCTACCTGGACTGACTCCTGCAGCAGCTGCCTCCGTATTACCCCATCGGGTCCCCACTCGCGGCGGCTGTACTTAAAAATGATTCAAAGCACCCTCAGTAAACATTCAGATGGTAGGGGGATAGTTCCCAAAACAGAAAAAGTAACAATAGTGCAATATTGCTTTATATAACATGGAATTCAAAAGTAATACACTCAAAAGCAGTGATGCAAAATAAGTTTTGTGACCACCCATGTCAGAAGCAGAGTCTGCATCCAGCTGCTGCACACACTCCCTGTTCTATGGATGCATCAACCGTTACGGCACTTCCAGGTATAACGTCATCAAATGGAGGTACAAGCAGGAACTGAAACTGGTAATCTCTACAGCACAGAGATATTTCAAAAACTGATCACACCCTTTGCGTATCACTCCACAAGCTTCCTCAGAGGCTGAGCTGTTTGCTGAGGGTACCTTGAATCATCTTTAAATTGGTTACTTGTACAACCACAAAGCCTGATTACCTCACTTAACATGTGAGGGAGATACCTCTACACCTGGTTTATATCAGTTAAAGTGATCTCACAGAGTTACACTATATTCTCTCTATTGTTATTTTTTTACACATACCCCTGTAGAATATTTGCGCTCCGGATTTCATTTCCCTATATGTCAGGCACTAAAGGGGTTCATACATAAAAATACACGACTTAACCCGTTGTCTACTTTAGTGTCTAGTAAAGCATTGCAATGTAATGCTTTACTAAACGCTATGCAGGTAATCCCCACCCCCACATTATGGGCAAAAGTCCTATTAGTGGGAAGCGGAATATGTGTTCACGGATGAGAATGTCATATACTGTATACTGAGCATATTGAGCTATGGCTGGATATATAGATGACATTCTGATAATTTGTAAGGGCACAGAGGTACACTTACAGAATGTGTTACAATTTTGAATAACAATTCATTAAATCTCAAATTAACTTCTTAGTTTAACATTAAAAGCATCACCTTCTTGGATTTACAAATTGAGAAAGATTCTAACTACAGTATGAGATTCAAACATCAGTTTACTGTAAGAAAACCTCTATAAACAGCTTACTGTCTGCATCTAGTCAACACCGTAGGTCACTAATTAAGGGCATCCCTACAGGGCAATACCTACGTCTGAGAAGGAATTGTTCGGCAATTCAAGAATATAAGAAACAGTCAGACGAATTAAGAACAAGGTTTCTTGAAACGGGATGTAAGTCCAATGACTAAAAAATAGTATACAATAAGGAAAAAAACAGTGACAGGGAGAATTTTCTAATGGTTAAAACTAGACCAGCAGATACGCTGTATTGGTATGTACAGTCAAAGGTGGAATGAAATCAAATCTATATTTTCTAAGTATTGGCATATTTTGCGATCAGATGGTGATTTAGCAAAAGTTTTGAAAACAACACCAAGTACGACAAGTAGACGGTCGAGAAACCTTAAGGATGATCTTGTTCACAGTCATTACCAGAAAATAACAGTCAAAACATGGCTTACACCGCCATTAAAAGGCTCATATCAGTGTAACAATTGCAAAGCCTGTCACTATATGGTGAATACGAAAACCTTCAACAATTACGATAAGACCAAATCGTATGACATCAGACATCTTATAACATGTAGGACATATAATGTGATTTATCTTATTGAATGCCAATGTGGACTCAGATATGTTGGTAAAACGATTTGCAAACTGAGACGTAGAGTATTGGAACATGTCAATTCTGTTAGTAACGAACTGGATGTACCAGTGACACGGCATATTAACTTTCTACATAATGGGGATGTCAAATGCTTGCATTTTTGTGACATAGATCATATGAAAAATAATCTAAGAGGAGGCGATATTGATTTGAAGATACTTAAAAAAAGAAGCTGAATGGAACTATTGTTTAAAAACAAGAAGTCATTGGGACTTAATGAGGGTTTCACCTTCAAACCATTCATTTAATAAACACTCATTCTATATTCTTTATCCTCCAGATCTATGCCTAACATCAGACAATCACAGTATATTTTTCATCATATGAGGCTAATGGCATCTCTCATTAAATGGCTTATAAAATGATCTTTAAGTATTATAAAGTATTTTTATATCACTAATGGTGGCTAATCCCATCTAAAAAGTTTAACATGCCATAGGTCATCAGGAATTGATATGTAAGGTACTCATTAAAGACTACAACTCTGAGTCCACATTCTATATTAATCACAAATGTTCTGAATAACTGTTGAGAAATACTTAGATGTCTAACCACAATATCTCAGTAAGTTACCAAGGTGAGATCCTATTTGTTTATGGATTTATTTTCCCTTTTTACTCAAACATTCCAGTAACACAATAGCGCAAACATGTATGTGCAGAAGATTTAAAAACTAAAAATCCTTAAATAAATACCTATAATTAATATTGCGCAATTCTTATGCTTTTTAATATGATTTTATTGTAATGAAGCTCTGCATATATGTATCCTAGTTTGTTTACAATCGCAAGTGAGTTAAAGATGCGTGCTATTGGTGGATCGTTTCCATGGTGACTATACACAACAGTACGATTAATCAGGGGTGTGTGCGCATATGACAATCACTTCCAACGGAGGTGATACACTGGCGACACACTTTATTCGAGCTCGGCTAGTCCCACGAATTCGGGTATACCCGGGTGTATTGAGGTTTGTGACTGTTTTCTGCCCGAGTGCATTGAGGTATTTTCCATGCAGGGATTGAAGCATTTTATTCCCGCTGGCTGCAATACTGCACAGTATATATATATATACTGCATTACAATTCATGAATTTATGCCATCTGGTAGACACACGAAGCATTGCAGCCTATTAAATCCTAATCATTATCATTTAACAGATCAGCCGCCCGTCAGCCAGGCATAAACCCAGGCTGGGAAGGCAAACGCAACGGGGCTTGTCAGAGGTGAGGAGCGGCGCATTCCAGGTATCTGCCAGGTACATACTGGGTATTTGCTCGAATAAAGTGTGTCGGTGCAGTACCATATTTAAAGACTGCAGGTGAGCTTCATTATGAGCCAATCCCCTGACGGTCCCGTATTGGGAAGAAACGTGTAGGGCGTAGTGACGTGGTGATGTCACACATCACATGGTGAAGTATGCCGAGCAACTTAGATGTTTCAACTCAGTTGGTACTATTGTTACAATTCAGCTAAGTGCACTTGTTTTATTGTTGGTGCCAAGACACATTGTTGCACATAATATTCTATTAACCAGCATAGTGAGCTTAGAGTACAATTTGACAGTGAAGTTGGAGCTGCGCTGTGTCTGGGCACAGCATTGATATGCTAGGTTATATAACCTACTAGTGCAATGCTTTACTAAATGCTATGTAATAAAGGGGTTAACCCCTCTTGCTACCCTCAGGAAGCCTAACCACCCACCTGGGGTAAATCCCCCCATCACCCACCCCCTGCCCCCAAAAAGGTAATCCCCACCACCACATATAGGGCAAAAGTCCTATTAGCCAAATAAGCCCAAAACTTTAACCCATTGTAAAACATAAAAATATACGGAAAATAAAATAGACATTACAATACATAATAAAATAAGATATACTAAGCATTAAACCCATTCATTGGCATTCTGGCTACCTAAGCCCTTAACGGGGACCTATATACTGTAGCCACATTGCTAATCAATGAACACCCTATAATAAATAAATGTGTTACTTACCGGAATCAAGGTAGTCGTCCTCCTCATCCTCAGCTGCAGCCGCACATTAATCCAATAAAGGGAGATTCCCAACCATTAAAATGAAATCAATAAACAATCCCTGCTCATTGGCCAAGAAAAAAAGAAACACCAAAAACCACACAAAATAATCCTTGCCTCATGACACAAAAATAATCAAAAAATAAATCAAAAGCTGTATAAATAGGTCCAGGCCTAAGAGTTTATACCCAATGTGATGGCATCCTGGATGAAGTTTGATGAATCCTCAAATTGACCCAAAGCAATGGATCCTCTGTTGATTGAAGAGTAGTCTCCGGTGATTAGTTATTCTTTCTTCTTCTTTCTTTATGTCTTCTTTCTGTTCTTCGTACTTCTTCCAGATGTTGCCTCTTGCTCATCTTCCTGTGAAATGAGACGTACCAGACTTTATATAAGGCCTGTGATGTCACATTTGACAGTCACATGGTACATCCACTAATCCTACTGGTGGATGTACCATGAAATCACCCATCACTTTTGGTTGAGAATGACCTCTCAATCAAGAGTGATGTAATCATATGTTACATCAAGAAACTAAATTGGTTGTTGTACTATGTGGTTCCTTCCCTTTTGTTTTTTGTTTTGTTTTTGCTTAAAGGGAAGGAATTACAAACCAACCAATCATGTTGCCTTAAACACTAATACAGTATCTCGGTTCCATTTGTAATAGAGAAATTACTATTATTGTATGTATAATTCTGTACTTTGCCGCAGCTGTTTCTACCTCTTTAACTATATCACCTTTTTTGATTTCCTTATCTCCCTGATATTGTTTGTCATTAAACTCAAAGAAGTAAAGGATGCAAATTAAAAAAAAAACATGTCTAAAAATCATAATATGATGATAAATGATAAATTGAATACAAAATCAAAACTATTTTAAGTCAATACAGGTGATATGCAGTGAAATCCAAGCAGTCCAATGTCATTTATATAAAATACAAATCAGAATTAGTGCTGAAATAAAAATGGCATAAACATAACTATATTCATGTAACCTTAGGACAGAAGGCTTCTTACATTTTCTGGGACACTTGCCCTTAACACTCACTCTTTATGCACATGCATGATGTTTTGGCAGCTTACATTAAAGTCCATCTGTCTGGGTATCATTGGTGTCTAATCACAAGTTGCTTAAACCTGTTTCGATAGGCCAAGCCAATATTACTCGAGAATATTCCTCTCATAACATTGCAGCTGGAGTTTTTAAACCACATTTACAGAAAGTTCTGATATAATGAATTCATTTTAAATAAAACATTTGTAAGTACAGATTTATAACAGTTTAGTGAAAAAAAATATTCATATATATATATATATATATATATATATGTAGCCAGGTCCCCAAAGAGTCCTCCCGGTGGCGTCAGAGACACGGCGCCACCATCTTTGTTATGTCCACACGGGCGCGGAGGCTCGCGCATGCGCAGATGCGACGGCCAATATAGTGAGCGCGAAGGGGCAGTGATGGCGCTCCGTAGTGCAGGGACTCCCCAAGGTCGCGCAGGCGCAGTTAAGCATAGCGGCGGCCATTACAGCTTTGCACAGGCGCAGTAAAGATAGCGCACGCGGTCCCAATGCTAAAGAGGTCCTAAGTGGACTACAATTCCCAGCAGCCTCTGGGGACTGCCCTTTCACCCACATCACGTGCAGCCAGCCAGCAAATAGAGTTTGCAGCTTCTCCTGTTGGAGAAGGATACAATGTTGCAGAGACCACGCTAGTCAGTTGGAGCTGGGAGAAGGAAGGGGAGGAAGTGTGTAAGGAGCAAGTGGCTCTTACACTAGGCCAGGTAACACCCAGACCCCAGGTAGGCCCTACTCCCCACTAGGTTAGTGGGTAAGTTCATAGGGAAGGCTCCTTAGGTAGGGACCCTGCCCTTAGGTGAGTGTAAGTCTAGTCGGTGACAGCTGCAGTGCTGTGTGCTCTGACAAGAAGAGACAGTGTGGCTTTGAATGCAGCCACCGCAGTTAGCTTTGACTGTGTCAGTGAAAGGCCCCTCATAGGAAGAAGGGGGGTTGCTTTCTAAGTTATACAGTGTGTGTAATATCACCAGTGCCAGTTGCATGTGGTGAACTGCCAGAGTCTGGGATCAGACAGAATCTACAGCAAGAGATCTTCTGCATGCAGGGGCTAGGGTGGAGGTATATCCCCAGGGCCCAGTTAGTCCCCTGAGACACTGTAGAGAAATAGCTGAATGTTTTAGGGACTGCCTTAAGACAGGACTCCTTCACCATACTCAGAGAGGAAGAGACATGCTGCAGGACAGTGCCTGAATGCCCGTGCAGCCTGAGTGCAGAAAGAGTATCTGACTCCATAGAGGAGACTGTGGCAAAGGATCATTCCAGCTGGGGATCCCTTCCCTGTGGAGTCAGCGTGTGTATCCATTCCTGCAGAGAGCAGCGCATTGCGGCGTGGGATCACTGTGCAGTGTTGCTGAGTTCCAAGGATTATCCTGATCGGGAGCAGTGATCAGGGAGGTAGTATAAAAGTGCACCACCGGGCCCCAACACAGGGAAGCGCTGTCCCTCACATTCACACTCACCTTATTGTTGTGGACACTCAAGGGATAAAGCACATCATTATCAATGGGACTGAGGGTGATGTGATGATAGACATGTGGGTGAGAGGCTGGTATGCATTCAGGGTGATGCCATGTTATTCCTATGATGTATTGATGTTATGCAAAGAGAGTTTCATTGAAGTTATCGTTCATGCTCAGTAAATACTGTTTATTCACATTGTGTGTATGTACTGTATGGTTGTTCTGATGAGGGCACACTCCCACCACGTTGGGATCCCTCATCAGTGGAGGCGCTGCACCGAGTGTAAGTATATACCCCAGGTTCCCCGTGGCGGAAGCTCAGCCCTCCTGGTTGCCAAACAGGTACAGCACCACACTGATAAGTAGTCAGATACACCTACCCACCCCAATCTCACTTAGGGTGGGGGAAAGAGGGCTACATACACATATATATATATATATATATATATATATATATATATATATATATATATATATATATATATGTGGTAGAGTTACAGTGTATATGTACTGAATTGCAATGATATGCCATTGCTCTTAAATTTACTTTAATTGCACACATCTTTTGTTATACAGTAAGATTATCTTGACAGATCCTTCCTGTTTCTTAATCCCAATATCTGAAACCAAAAAGCTTTCTGAAGAATTCAGGGATTCAGAAAGGTTAACATTTTGTATGTTCCGTATAGAGTGTCTCTCCGCTATATCATCCGAGATGGCCCTCCGTCGACTTAAACTTAACATGGCATAAACAGAACTCCTCATTTCCTGCCAAACCTGGCCCTACTACCTCCTTCTCCATTACTGTTGGAAGCACTATCATGCACCCAGAAGCACAAGCATGCTGCCTAGGGGTCACACTTGACTCCTTTCTCAAATTTTCCACTCGCATTCAAAAGGTAGCTAAAACCTGCTGTTTTTTCCTCCGCAATATTACAAATATATGCACTTTCCTCTGTTGCTCCACTGCTAAAACTCTGACACAGGCCCACATTCTCTCCCGTCTCGACTACTGTAACCTCCTTCTATCCCACCTTCCTGCCTCTCACCTTTCTCCCCTACAATCTATCCTTAACGCTGCTGCCAGAATCACTCTCCTCTTTCCTAAATCTGTCTCAGCGTCTCCCCTGCTGAAATCCCTCTCCTGGCTTCCTATCAAATCCCGGATCACACACTCAATTTTCCTCCTCATTTTTAAAGCTTTACACTCTTCTGCCCCTCCTTACATCTCAGCCCTAATTTCTCACTACACACTATCCCAACTCTTGCGTTCTACAAGGTTGTCTTCTCTCTACCCCCTTTGTGTCTAAAGCCCTCTCCCAGCTTAAACCTTTTTCACTGACTGCCCATCACGTCTGGAATGCCCTTCCCCTCAATATCCGACTAGCACCCTCTCTATCCACCTTTAAGACCCATTTTAAAACACAAATCCTTATCAAAGCATATGAGTAGCTCTGTGTCTGATACCTTACAACTCATACATCAACCATGACCCCTTGCAAACAAACACTTACCAGAACACCTTCTTATTGTCTCTGTACGTTATTCCTACTTACCAATTAAATTGTGAGCGCTTCGGTCGAGGAACTCCTTTTCCTAAGTGTCACTTTTATGTCTGAAGCACTTCTTCCCATTATGTGCTATTTGTATTATTTGTTATTTATATGATTGCCATGTGTATTACTGCTGTGAAGCTCTATGTACAGTACATTAATGGTGCTATATAAATATACATAGAGATACATACATACAGTAATAGAAAGGGTGCATATGATCATATTAATGTAACCATATTTTATATTGTTTTTTATTGCAAATTATTTCACTTATATGAATTTAATTGACAATGGTAGTTATAGTATGTTGGAGCAAAGGTTGTTAACAGATTTTGAGGAACACTGATGTATTGTTTATTTTTGAAGATTGTAAATTAATTTTAACACATTTTGTAATCATATATTTACAATGCTTCATTGATGGAAAATTAATCTGAGTACCAAACACAGAAACATATTCATTCCGTTCTAGATTAGCTACAGTACATTAAGCCATTCTGAACATACACGTTACAGACAAGCTTTCAATGATGTTAACATTCTTTTGTCAGCCGAAAGCACGTGAACCCTCTTAACATGTTTTAGTGCCATGAACCAAACATAATAAACATTTGTCAGATATTCAAAATGCAAAAAAATCCCTTTATAAGTCCTGACAGAAAAAAAATGCATACCATTTGATACAGATAACGAATGAGAATAATGCCACACATCATATTCACATTCCGCTTATGAATCAGCTTGCTAGCAAAGTTGCTGCCAGTAGCCAATTTTATTTCCCTCGTACATGTATTTTACCGGTAACTATTTAAAGGGTACTTCCAGTAATAAGACATATACAGTTCTACTCTGGGAATAGGGGCACCTATGGTCAAAGTAAATGAATAAATATCCCCTATAAATGTGTATTGCTGCTTTAAAAAGAGAACAACTATGGACTTAATCAGAAAATCAAATGTGCGTTTTTGCATTCACATACAGAAGCATACTGTACTGATGCAGCGGCCGTTATTCGAACACATCACGAATCAGTTTTCGTGTTGACCGCTGTATTCCATTCGACATTTTTTCGTTTTATCACTAGTCATGCCCCGTTCGTGCAATCCGGCACCGGGCAACCGGACGAGGTAGATCTGTTTAATTTAATAGTTTATTGTTTCTTTGGATGCAATTCTTCTCGTATCCGCCATGTGGCAGAGTTAATGAATTATAATTTGGCTGCTGCTCTTTGCGTATCCGCCAGGTGGCAGAAATGAATGCAATGAATGAATTGGATTGAATTGGAATGTGTACCAGTACATTGCTTCGCTACTTTGTAAAGATCCAGGTGTTTAAAACAGATACTGGTGTACAAATTTACAGTGGCCCATTGTGAATTGACCTTTTTTTTTCGAAGACGTTATCAAATTAGGCATTCTTAATAAAAAGCATTAAAATACTCAATGTGTGCCTTTTTTTAACATTCTTTCCCCGCGCAATTGCTGAGTGGACATTATGGCTACACCACAGACGTATAAAAAACCTGACTGTAGTTATGCGTTTTTAATATATTCAGCGATTAATGCTGCAGCAGAAAAGATGGCGACTGTATCTGAAATATATGAATATTTTATATCGAACAACGATTTGTACAAGTTTTCACCTGACGTTCATGGGTGGAAGCGTGCGATAAGAAGAACCTTAAGTAGCGATGATTGTTTTTTTCGTATTGCCCCTCCTGCCGGAGAGATTTGCGGATATTGGGGTGTCATGCCAGAATTTCACAGTATGTTTGATCATGGCAATCTCAAAAGAAGAAAAGTGGGGTTTAACCCATACTAGATTCGTCAATCCCAATCCAGCAATGTGCCGGCAACAGCACCACCGGCACCGGTGTCCGGTTCGACCATCAGTGATAACCTTGTGAATCTTGTGAACCTTTGTACCTGTCCCCACCAGAATACCTGGAACATTTCCAGCCTGAGCATGATTTCGCATACGAACAAGCTTGCATGTACCAGTACCAAAATGTTTTCCAGCATCATAAGCTGTCAACTACAAGTGTAGCAGGCCAGCTGACACCTGTCAACTATAATGCAGACATGAGGAGTCACAGTGAGTCATCACCACCTGTTTGGCAAAGCTTACAAGGCTTATAAAGAAGGTACTGTAAACAGTAATGTACTACACTGTATTACACTTTACTACAGTATAATGTACTGTACATGATAGTCTTAAGTTTTTAGCCGCTAGTACTACTGTACTTATGTGCATCAATACAATACAGTACTTTACTGTATGCGAGTTGAGGTGAGGGGATGTTTCTCTGTTGAGTGCACTTTGAATAATGATTTCATTGGCCGCTGAAGTACGTGACGCTGCTGCAGCTAGCTTACAAATGTAGGGAGAGGGTGGGGCTCAAGAGTCAGAGCCAATCAGAAGTTTGTTCTCACCGTCCACAACGGCTGAACGGCTGAACGGCTGCTTTAATTCCCAATGAAGCAACTTGATGCATGCGCAATACCAATAATAATAGCATATTTTTTTGTTTTTCCCCAGAAACGAAACTTTGACATCCAGCGCAAAAAGAAAAAAGAAGGGATTTGGATGGACTTCTAATATCGCTTATTTTAAAAGTGGCTGTCGCATTGTTTGCCAAGTGGGCAAACATTTAGTGACAGTGTCATTTTTATCTATCTACAGTATAGAACAATTGTGAGCTTTATAGAAAACCTTATACTGTACAGTACTGTAGTATGCTGCTGTTTTTATATTAAATTATTTTACATTGTACAGTACTGTCATCACCACTACTGTTTTACAGTACGTTTCATTGCACAACTTTTCCTATACACACCAAAAATAAAAATGTATATCTTTTATTCCATACTGTATGTATTACTTATTATTAAATGCTTTCTACTTGTGCAACAGTAAATACTGTTGTCTTTTAATGGTACTGGTACTGTACTGTATGTCTCATTTGGACATTTTTTTTTAATAACCGTTAAGAGAAGTGCCCTTTCTTTCCGTATTGTACTGTACTGTACTGGTACTGTATGTGAAGTGCGATGCTTTGTTGAACTGTTCATAAGAATTTCAGGTCTGCAATAGGGGCTCGGTCAATAAATACTTTTATTTTTTAATGCATACAGTAATACAAAAAAACAGTTGCTGTGGTCTTTCTCTTCATTATGGCATTGCGAGATGAAGAGGAGAAAGGGGGCTGCAGCTCTGAAAATACGGTAGAAAGAAACAAGTACTGGTAATTACTGGTAAATTACTGGTAAAAAAGATTAAACAATAACAACATTTCAAAAGATTTGAAAAAAAAAAAAAAAACATTTTTTTTCCCCCAACAGGATTTTTAAAAATGTACTATACTGGAACACTGAGAGAGGGTGGAAGAGGGGGGTTTGTGTAAGACACAGGCTTGTTTGTACTTAAAGTAAACACAGTATTGTGATCTCACACCCGCCCCCCTCCCTTCCTTTTTTGCACTGCAGCAGCTAAAAATCCTGTATACTGTAAATAAACAGACATGGTTAGTTTGATTAAAAACAACACATTAAAAACACCTTCTATTAATTTTTTTTGTTTTTTGCACAAACGAATTTCTATACAGTAACATACTTACCTGTGCCTGATTGACAACAAATGATTATACAATATAAATATTTCGACACAATAAAAAACAAACTAAAAATGATTAAACACATTAAACAATAAAACAATGCTACTGTAATTTTTTTGGGGGGGATGAAAAACTTTTGCACTACTGTAGAGTTTGGGAAAAGTCGTTAGCAAGAGGGATGCCACTCCAAGCACGAGCCTTGTATGCCTCAACAGGCCATTTATAGTGTCTCTCACAGCTCTCATAAGGGATGGGGTAACACGGACATAACGCTCCAATTCATTCAAAATGGTCTTTCTTAAATTTGCTGGAAGAGCACTCTTTCTTTTATTTCCTTCATAATTTACACTGTGGGTCCAACCGCTGTACATCTCAAAACTGACGTGGTGTTTAAATATTGCCCGGGCAAATTTCTGGGCTACACCAGCAGATCCAGTCTTGTATTTCTCCCTGTCTTGCTGGGTCAGGTCGGTCAAGATGATGTCCGGCATCGCTGGAAGCCTGGGTGGTGCTGGGGTACTTCTGGCAGCGGGCGAGGGTAGGTGGTGTGGGAGGATGCTTTCCTCCTGTTGTGGCCTTACCGGGGTTGTCACCTCTTCCTCAAAGGCATACTCGTACACGTATTCTGATGGATGGGGTGAGCGTGGGATGCTTGGTGGTGAGGGAAGCGTGAAGGTCACGTCATGCTGGCCACCCTCCTGCTCTTGCATCGGACGTACAGGGACAGGGACAGGAACTCGAGAATACATCCCCACAATCTTCCTTTCCATCTTCTCCATTTTCCTTGCCCTCTTCTCCATGTTGCTTTCCATTTTCTCCATGCTCATATCCATACTCAACATGGTCTCGAAACTAAGATCAACCTTTTGGTCCGTACTGTAGACATCTGCATAGGTGGGTGGTGGAGAAGGCGACCAGTGGGTTGCCAGGAGGAGAGCATCCTCAAAGATGGTTTGTGGAGCAGATGAGCCGGGGGTTGACAGAAGAGCAGCAGCGTAGAGAATGGGTTGTGGAGCAGGTCGGCCGGGGGTTGACAGGAGAGCAGCAGTATCAGGGATGGGTTTCGGAGCAGGTGAGCCGGGGGGTGCCAGTAGAGCAGCAGCGTCGGGGATGGGTTGTGGAGCAGGTGAGCTGGGGGGTGCAAGGAGAGAATCGGGATTCCACTTGACTTGCACAGTGCTAAGTGCGCCGATCTTCTTCCTTACAAAATAAGGCCCAGGGGTCTTAACCGTGGGAGCCTTCGGAACATTTTCTTTATTCTGCTTTGGTTTTTGCATAGGTTTTGGCTGGGAAACAGCTTCCGCCTTTCGCTTGGCCAGCACGGCAGAAGCAAGCTGGTTCCTGCGTCCGTAGAATCGGGGGCGATCCATGGAAACAGAAGGACGAATGCACAATGAGGTATCTGGACAGAGCAAGTTCAGATAGAGATCAGTATGTGAGAGTCTATGCAATTTGTCTCACCTTTTATGTAATTTTTTTCGCGGGCATGGACACGGGTGCAGGTGCTAAAAGTGGGCGGACTGTGTACTAATCATGTCGAGTGACGTTGAGGCACATTAAATTAAAGTATAGATACACCATCCATTTTGTGTATTCAATACACATTAATACACATCGAATTGCTCTGTGTGTGCTTGCAATTTTTTTCTATCAGCAGCGATGCCAAAGAAAAGGATTTCAAAAGATCTCAGCTTGAGAATAAAGGATATGTACCAGAATGGACACCGCATTTTACAGATCCAACGCTGGTTAGTTGCTTCTGGCTTCAGTTTAGCAAAAAGCACTGTTAGTTATCATGCGCATGGGAAGGCCAAAAACGTCCAAAGAAAGCCAACTGTCACTACTGAGTAAGTACTTACTGTATTGTCCTCCATAACTCTACCAACGTCTTGTACTGAACTGTACAGTACTAGTATGCCTGTGTCAATATTTTATTAATCTTTACAGTACCTTTCGACTGTACAGTATAACATTTTTGCCATTCTTACAATCAGTCACTAGCTTTTTAAGTCAACTCTACAGTAATATACTGTACTGTCTTCTGTACTTTAGGAGGTGGTGTGATAGTGTAATCATTTCAAAAGATTCTGTTTTCTTTGAACTAATAATCCTGCAGTTTGAGGGGCTATTTATTTAATATACTCATACTGTATACTGTAGCGCCCAAAGTGTACTCACAGAACAATACAGTAAGTGCAGCAGCAACATCAGACAATAAGAAATCTGTGCGCTATTGGGATGCTTAATTTGCCTACTTTAACAAATTGTTCTTTTTTTCTTTACACAGTAGGGCGAAGACTCTTCTGGTGGATCAAATGAGTGATGTGAATGATGAGACGTGTGCCACAAGGGTAAAGAATGCACTAGAGGCTACTCACAAAATAAAAGCATCAAACACTAGTATCAGGTTGATGAGACGGAAATTGGGATGGAAATATGGGCGTTTTAAGTAAGTACAGTATACAGTACGTCACCCATGCCCTCTTTTTTTATGTTAGGCTCCCTCCTAATACAGTATCATACTGTACTGTATGTCCAGCATTTTGTGGCTCTAACATTTTTCCTTGTCATTACAGAGTGTATCCTATGATAAGGGAAGCCAACAAAATAAAAAGAGTGGACCAGGCACGGGCATGGATTGAAAGTGGCGAAACTTTCAATGATGTCATCTTTACAGACGAGACAACTGTAGCGCTTGAGAGGTTTGCCCGTTTTGGATTCTGGACAGCTGTACTGTATTCAGTATTTTGTACTCTAATGTTACATTTTTTTTCTTGTTGCCAGGAATCATGAATAAAGCATTCTTCCAAGATCACATAATTACACATGTTGTTGCATACATAAAGAATGATTTCCCATCTGGTCACCGGTTCTTCCAGGACAATGATCCGAAACACACAGCGTCGACGGCTCACATTCTTGCCAGCGGTATCAACTGGGTTAAGACGCCAGCGGAGTAAGTTGGGTAATCTTTTCTCATTGTTTTACATAGTTTACTGTATATCTCCTTACGTAATTCACCTTTTTTCTCCCCTCCTACTGTATTACAGATCACCAGATTTTAATCCCATCGAAATGGTATGGCATGAGTTGAAGGATTATATCAGAAAAGTTTGGAAACCGTCCAAAAAGGAAGAATTGGAAAAGGGGATACTGAATTTCTGGAACAATATACTCACCGTAGCCAGATGTAATAAATATATTGATAATATTGCGACTGTGTTGCCTATTGTTATACAACGTAATGGCCAGGCCTCGGGAAAGTAATAAGGCACAGGTAAGTATGATACAGGTAAGTATGTCCTAAAAATAACCATGTCTGCATTTATTGTTTCTTTTCATTTTCAGAACTGCCGCAAGCAAGAAAGGGTGGGGGGGTTGTAAGATAATAGTAAGGTGTTAATGTACAAACCAGCCTGTATCTTACACAAACCCCCCCTCTCCCACCTCTCTCAGTAGTTACTGTATAGAAATTCATGTTTGCCACAAAAAAAACTTGTTTTAAAAAAATCTTTTGAAATACTGTATTTTCAGAGCTGCAACCCCCTCTCTCCCCATCTCGCAATGCCATAACGAAGAGAACGACAAGAGCTACTGTATTGTAGTTTTGTACTGTATTATGCATTAAAAAATAAAATTTATTTTTTAAAACCCCTTTGCAGACCTGAAATTATTATGAACAGTTCAACAAACAAAGCATTGCACTTCACATTAGTTTATGAAAAATATATATTAAGACAAAAAATGCTTTATAAAAATTATTATATTTTTATTGTTTAATCAATCATTTCAGTTAATAATGCAATAAAATGCTGTAGAAAAATACTTTTTTCCTGCATTAAGGATTATCCAACATGTCTTCTGCCCAGCTCATGATAATCACACAACAGTACATTTATGTTAATGCTCTGTTGGAGGGCTCTGTTGTTGTGTTGTTGATAAGCTTTGAACTTCAAGTTGACTTGTTTTGTTACAGTACTGTACAATAGCAGTTTTAGAAGGGCTTTCTTAGCTAGGCCTGTATCTCACACAACATGTTAATCTTATTACTAGTGGTAATCTTATTAACAGCACTGTGGGGGGGGAGGGTGTTGTGTTGTTGATAAGCGGTGAACTCCAAGATGACTTGGCACAGCACAATAGAAGAAGCTTTGAAGGGCTTATGGCGTGCATGCGTGGCATGGTTTGTCAGAGGTGTTGATAAGAGGTTAAAATCCTCGAGCCGTGTGTGTGCGGGGGGGAGGGGGTGTGAGCTGTGCTAGCTGTATGAAGTTCCAATCTGTAGTTCAAAGACATATTCTCAACAGGTCATCATAATGTTTTGCTCCCCACGCCCCCAAATAAAAAAAACCAGTACTACAGTATGCCACCCACCTCTGAAAGAACGTACATGACTAGTGTGGAATTAAAAAGCAACAGTACTGTTTGATTCTCATAATATCCATAATTACTACAGTATGCAAGCCCATGGTGATAACCCCCAAAAATATATACTGCATTTGTTAAACTTGAATTTCAGAATATCCATACATGCTATGCAAGCCATGGCGATAACCAAAAAAAAAAAATACACGACATACAGTACAGTATATATTTTTAAAACCTTGAACTAATTTCCAAATGAATGGGAAGTTATATACACATGCGCATTAATAATGAAGAATGTCCCAGGTCCCAACCAATGAGAATTACACGCAGGCGCAGAACAGTGAGAGCAGGCTTGGGAAGAATAATGCAACCACAAAGCAAAGCATTTGAAAATGGATGGTTTGTCAGAGGTGTTGATAAGAGGTTGAAATCCTCGAGCCGTGTATGCGGGGGGGAGGGGGTGCGAGCTGTGCTAGCTGTATGAAGTTCCAAGATGTAGTTCAAAGACATATTCTCAACAGGTCATCATAATGTTTTGCTCCCCACACCCCCAAATAAAAATACTCAGTACTACAGTTTGCCACCCACCTCTGAAAGAACATACATAACTAGTGTGGAATTAAAAAGCAACAGTACTGTTTGATTCTCATAATATCCATAATTGCTACAGTATGCAAGCCCATGGTGATAACCCCAAAAAATATATACTGCATTTGTAAAACTTGAATCTCAAAATATCCATATTTGCTATGCATGCCATGGCGATAACAAAAAAATAAATAAATACACGGCATACAGTACAGTATATATTTTTAAAACTTGCACTAACTTCCAAATGAATGGGAAGTTATACACGCATGCGCAATAATAATGAAGAAGGTCCCAACCAAAGAAAATTACACGCAGGCGCAGAACGGTGAGAGCATGCGCGGGAAGATTAATGCAACCACAAAGCAAAGCATTTTATACAGATGCTGCTTTGCTATTCGCACTCGAGTGTACTGTAAAAGCAGGTTGGCTATTTGCACTAAAGTGGAAATAAAATGAAAATAAAATTTTAAAAAAAAACATCTGAGGCAAGAATCGAACCCTGGTTCACTCTGTTAATGGGCTGCAGCATTACGAATCAGCTATACAGTAATACCTGCTGACAGGATGACCGGATTTGCGAACATGTTACTGTAACACAGCACATGTTTTTTTTCTTTAATCATACAGTATCTGCTGGCACCCACCCCTCAAATAAAAATCACTTCGTACAGTAAAGTATCAAAACATACAGTATAATGGTTTGGTCGGAAAGGCATTTAGAATTTTTTTAATAAGCAGTTCACCTTAACCAAGGAAAGACATGTAGAAAACAATAAGCGTGAAGTCTATTATTAATGATTTGATACTACTGAACTACAGTATCGCAGACATGAATGAAATGTGAGAGCTTACAGTAGAAGGGCTTTGGAATTTGCGCATGTGTGGCAGGCAGCTCAGTGATTTCAGCTAACATGTTAATCGTGACATAGAATTGCTATTGGATTTTGATGACAACAACTCGCGATTGCCCACTTGAGTTTCTCGACGGTATTGCAGAACACGCTAAAATGCCATTTTCTAATCCGGACAAAACGATAATCAAACCGCGTGTTTAACTTGGCACGATTAGATCAAATTGCGCGCCATCAAATGGGTATTCCGATCTACACACCGCGTGAAGTGTTCGAATAATGGCCACTGCATCAGTATATTTCCAGTTACAGAGATACAACTAAGATGATCATCTATGTTTTGGTTCTGCAACACTATCTGTCTTTTTTCCCTCTGTAATAAAGAACTGTTGATGCTGCTTGATAACATCATCAAATGTAAGAACCATGATAAACAAATCTTTTGAGATGTGATAAAGATGCAGAAAAAATATGGTTTTCTGCAAGATGCACATGTAAGGAGCATGTGATACTTAGGTCCATTTTTCCTAAGCAGTTACATTAAATAAAAAAGGTTGGAGGAGATTTTAAAGTAGGAAGTAGGGGAAAGGAGCAAACAAGAGGTAATGGATTAGACAGAATAGATAGGAAAAGGGAAATAGTTAGGTGTCATGGAGGTGGAGTGGGGGGAAGTGGGAGTTTGGCAAGCAGGGAGGCACCCATAATAAATACATATAATACTAGTAAACTTCTAAAGTCTAAGTTGAATTAGAGTACTGTATAAAGGAAGGGGAAAATAAGATAATATTAGCACAGCCTGGTAAAAAAAACCTTAAGTGAATGTTTGCTAATGCAAGAAGCCTTACAGATAAAATGGGAGAGATTTAGTTAATAGCTACAAGGGAGCAGTATGATATCATGGGCATTTCTGAAACATGGTGGGATAAAACTCAGATGGATCAAGCAAATAGAAGAGGACGTGGATCGAGCAAATAGATGGATCGAGCAAATAGAAGAGGTGGTGGATTATGTTTATATGTTAAACTGGATCTAAAACCTATTATAAGGAAAGATGTATATGAAGGGAATAATGCAAATGTAGAGACCCTGTGGATAGAAATTAGCAGTGGAGGTAAAAGTATAAAGAAAACGTTTGTAGGGATACACTGGCGACACACTTTATTCGAGCTCGGCTAGTCCCACGAATTCGGGTATACTCGGGTGTATTGAGGTTTGTGACTGTTTTCTGCCCGAGTGCATTGCGTTATTTTCCAGGCAGGGATTGAAGCATTTTATTCCCGCTGGCTGCAATACTGCACAGTATATATATATATATACTGCATTACAATTCATGAATTTATGCCATCTGGTAGACACGCGAAGCATTGCAGCCTATTAAATCCTAATCATTATCATTTAACAGATCAGCCGCCCGTCAGCCAGGCATGAACCATGGCTGGGACGGCAAACGCAAAGGGGCTTGTCTGAGGTAAGGAGCGGCGCATTCCAGGTATCTGCCAGGTACATACTGGGTATTTGCTCGAATAAAGTGTGTCGCAGCAGTATGCTATAAACCACCAAATATCTGTGAGATGGAGGACGCCAAAATACTTTTGCAATTGGAGAACACATCAAAACTAGGTCATGTTTTAATAAAGGATGATTTTAATTTTCTGTCTGTAGACTTCCGCAATGAGATTAGCAATACAACTAAAGCAAATAGGTTTTTGGGGATGCTGAAAGATAATGAAATGATGTAAATTATTGAGGAACTAACCAGGAGAGAGGCATTACTTAATTTGGTAATATCAAACAATGTTAAAGTAATATCAAATATTCAAGCCCGTGAACATTTGGGAAACAGTAATGATAAAAATGTCATATAATGTGGAAGATAAATGGGCAGTCTATAAAACATTGTTAGATATCCCTAATATCAGAAGAAGAAAGAAGAACTACTCACCGGACATTTTTCTTCTATCAATGGAGAATACATTGCTTTGCGTCAAGTTAAGGATTCATCACCCTTCATCAGGATGGCATCAGATTAGAAGAAGACCATTAGGCCTGGGACTATTTTAACACGTTTTGTTTTGTTTGTTTATTTTTGTGCCAATATTGCTATCTGTTCTCCCGTTTAGGGCCTAGGTAACCATGGTGACAATCAATGGATTTATTGGATAGTGTTTGTTTTTATTGTATTCTAATGTGTATTGTCTACATTCCCTTCATATATAGTACAATTTCCCTTACTATAGGTTTTAGGTCTTGTTTAATATATAGAGGTAATACAGAGAAATAGCAGCGCACTGCCAAGGGAGGCAGTTTGTATAAAAATGAAAATATTTTATTGATAATACATCCCCCAAAGGAGGTGTAGGACCTCGTTTGGGTGATGTATTATCAATAAAATATTTTCATTTTTATACAACCTGGCTCCCTTGGCAGTGCGCTGCTATTTCTCTTGTTTGTCTCCATCTAGATTTCCTGCTTGGCAGCTGGACATGCCACCAACTGACATATTGAGGCTCTAGGAGTGGGTGAGATTTTTGATTTCATACTATCATCAATAAGAAGAATTCCTTTCTAGGAGAACTGTGAGTAATATTCTTGTTTTATTATTATTCTCCAAAGAGATTACAGCAAGGTGATTTTTTCATATTTGACTGTTGCCTTCATGAGGGTTGGTTATTGTCTATACAAGACATGGTATTTCCTACTTCATGCAAGAGTTTGACTCATATGTCTGTACATTATTGACATTTACAAAGTATATTCTGAAACTATTGGAGCACCCATTATCCTCTATTTGAACTGGTTTAACATATAAACATACTTCACCACCTCTTCTATTTGCTCGATACATCTCAAAAGGGGAATAGCCCTGTAAATTAACTGCCCAGTCATGAGTTTTATCCCGCCATGTTTCAGTAATGCCAATGATATCATACTGCTCCCTTGTAGATTTTAATGAAAACTCCCTCATTTTATCTGTTAGGCTTCTTGCAGTAGCAAGATACAATTAATTACATTAATTTTAATGATTGCAACATCTATTTTTTACCTATCAAAATAGTAAAAGTGAATATATAATTTGTAGATATAGAATTTTATATTAAAAATGGAATTAGTCAAAGTAAGACCTAAAAAAATAACGTTGAAAGTAATAATTACTTAAAGTACATGCTAACTTAAGTAACAGGTAATACCTTTTTTATTTTGCTAGTTCTACACTCTTAGTCAGGTCAAGTATTACTGATTGTACAACACTTTTTGACTTTGACTCTGATGCATAAAACAAGGTATCAATTTAAAAAAGGAGGAAAGGGTAGAGGAACAGGAGAATAGTACTAACTCTGCAAACGCACCATTGAGAATGTGAGAAATGATAGTATCAATCAACTCTTTGGAAAGGAACATATAATACATTGTCAAAAATACAGAACCCTCCAAACCGTGTGAGTACAGAGCACTGCAAATGCTGATCAACTGATGACATGCTGATTCCACAAAAAGAGAACAATAAAATATTTCTAGAGAAGGTAATATTGTTATTTATGATTGTATATAAGTAGTGCTATTTAATTTGTACTTGTTCATTGCTGATAAAAGTACTTTTAAATGTTACAAGTATATTCTATACCCTAATAAAGTCTGTGTTTGATATGATTTTATAAGATGTAGTGAAATACAGTTTGTCATTCTTGCATTGCAAGAGTTATGCTGTGGCTGTGTGGGATCATATGACTGTAGTAATGCATGATGGCGCCACATAGAGTAAGTGAGTGGATATTTGATGCCAGCCCTGAAGTAATGAAGATGTACAGCTCAACCCCCTTATAACGCTGTGCTTGAGGTCCAAAGAATCACACCGCCCTATAAGCGGATTGCGTTAGAAATAATGTGCAATTGTATGCACTGTACAATAAAGTATTTAAGATACCAATAATCGTGTTGTAAAGTATTCATACAGATGAAAATTGGGAGCCACGCTTGCATCGCGTTATAAGCGGATTCGCGCTGTAACGGATCGCGTTATAACGGGGTTGAGCTGTATTAATAATGAGAAAGTGTTGTTTATATATAAAGTGTGTATAAAAGATTTTAACTACCTTCCTCAAAAGCACCAGTGTCAATTAACCCTACTCGTGTATTTTACCCATGTTAAAGGTGTCAATATCCCTCTTTATGAGTATACCTCCCACATTAGTCAGAGATCCTTCTCCTACTCCATGCAGCATGTTTGGAGAAATCAGCAGGCTTTTCTTTGAGTCTTCGCCTGTAGCCATGCCATCTTTTCTTGAGGTCTGCCACAGTACACTGGGTTGCAACTATACTATTAACTTTTTTGCAAGCAGCCTTCCATATGTCAGATTTCTCTGTCCCCGACGTTCTCATGATAGCTTTTACAAAGAGCTTGTCTACATGCTATACAATGTACTCGAGCTCTTTGACTTCCTCTGTTAAATGTGTCGTTTATTTTGCTCTCAGTGTGCCAAGTGCTTGATTTCTCTATTATGATGATGCAGAGCTTGCTTCTTCTATGCAGAGTTGTTGCTGACTGACGGGCCCCAATGGGGCTTAGCTACTGTATGGTATGACCTTAGTGGGCATGGTTGGCAATAAAATACAAGATGCTCCACTTACAATTTGTATCCTTTTGGCTTCCCCTCCATTGTCGGCTCCCTCCTTTTTTCTGCAACAGGTTTAGGCTCTTTTTAACTTGCAACAGGTGCAAGTTAGGTGACACCTGTGGTCTTATAATTAATTACATTCTTGATAGTAAACTGCTCGCTGTCACGTGTACCTGTAATAGTCTTGCTCGGTTGCATGAAGTGACATGTCTTGAACCCACTGTATGTATATGATCCTACCGTTTTGGTAGTTAGGCAGTTAAGGGATTATGTTGACCACAGGTGTCACCTACCTTATTAGTTGCACCTGTGGTCTTAATTATGTAAAAAAAAAAAAAATTAGGCAGCTAAGTAGGAGAGAAGAAACTGTACATTCTATTAAGAAAAAATTGGACACTCTGATAGCAAGACACATAAATATGTATCATAATAGTGACTCAAAATGGTTCAGATTTATCGAGGTACATCAACTTGAAAATAACATAAAACAAGGTGACTGTAACAGGGGAGTTATCCCTGTTCAAGTAATGTGCCTCTAATCCAGCAGTGTGGTGGTTAACTGCTGGTAGTCAATTAACAAACACCACCTGCCTGATTGCTTACAAAAGCCTGTCTTTTGAGACAGGAAGTGAGACTCCTTAGCTCACGTGTGAGCTGAACTTTGGAGACAGAGCAGAGGTTCTTGAGTCTCCCAGGAGAGACTGACCAAGAGAACACAGATCTCTGGAGCTGACAAATAAGACTTCTAAACCTGGATGCTGACATTTTCTGTGCACACACGGGTGCGGTTCCAGGAGAGCAGAGAAGCTTACTCTACAGCAGCTAACAGATAAGACTTTTATTACAAGACTTTTTATATCTGTTCATTTCATGCTATGTGTTTGGGGCTGGGAGACATGCTTATCTAAGGGAGTTGTGAATTGCATAGTATTTCACTAGAAATACTCCCAAGTGAATAGAAGCTTTGTTTCCCCCTTGTTTGGATGGTTTCCTGATGTTAAGGAAAAGGCACAATAAAGCCTTGTTATAATTTCACCTTACAAAAGTCTCCAATTGTGTATCTCTGTGAGCGTCCGTCTACAGTGACCTCAATAAAAAAAATTCTATGCAATAAGTCCAAGTAAATATTGAAACTGAAAACACTAAGTTCATCAGGTCTTAATGAAAATTTTACATATAGCCCCATAATCGATATTAAGTATGTGATGAAATTGGCAGCAGGGCTTCTACAATAAAGGTCAAGTCCTGACCTCGTCAGTTTCTATGTGGGCAACCAAGGGTTAATATTGGGCACAGGGATGATGCCTATAAATATAATTTATATACCTACTGTATGTAGCTAAACTTACAGTAATGTCCTGGGTGTTGTGGATGAACAAGCAAAAGTCTGTAGTGTCGAGGACAGTGTCAGTCATGATGGTGCTGCGGGGGGTACATGCTTCTGAATAAGACCCACATGGTCTCCACATGGAATCCTTTGGTGCCACAACTGGAGGACAACTTGTGGTTCTGGACTGTGATTTGGGCTCAGTGGGACCATCCTAACCAGACTGCAGTGCCCAGGATTTATAACTTGGTTGTCATCCTGGAAAAAAGTGACCATCTTATTTTGTGAGTATTGACTGTTATTGTAATACCTGTACTGGGGTATTGGGTACCTTGTTGCTTTACCTTGTTACTTATAATTCCTAAAATTGCACCAGGCATGAATCCACCAAGTACACACCCTATTTTATGATGTTCAGCAAAGAGGTGCGACTACCTGTGGACATTCGTCTCAGAGTATCCACCTACGGTTTACCGAACATGATGCACTACAAATATGTGCAAAGGCTCCAGGATAACCTCCATAGAGCATCCCAGTTGGCGGAAAAAGCCACCGCCAAGCTGAACGAGAATAACAAGGTATGACCATAAAGTACGCCATCGTGAACTTCGGCCCAGAGACGTAGTTCTCCTGTGCAATTTAGGAATACCAGGAAAGTATAAGTTAGCGGACCACTGGCAAGAAACTCCCTTCAAGGTGGAGTCGCAGATGCCGGGCCTCCCTGTATATCGCTTCTGAGATTGAGAAGGAAGAGTAGAGGTCTGGCATCAGAATAATTTGCTACCTATTCCTCAAGTGGAGGAAAGTGAACCTGAACCATCCTCAATAGTGCCGGCAAGTGAACAGGAGGAGTCCAGCAAAATCCTGAATGCTGTAACGTAAAATAATCAGGATCCTTTGGAAGGAACCTCTGCCACCACAAATGGAGACTGGTGGGCACCACCAGAAGATGTAGCGGGTAATGGGCCTGTTCTCCATGTACCCTCACCAGCGGCTTCAATAAGCTGACCACTCGACCCAAGGAGTCCAAGTTTCATTCCTATTAGACACTATGTACAGTAGAGGCAACGCTTATTCTAACATTTGCCTTAAACTAGCCGGGTTACATTCAGGGTATGTGCTGGGTATGTTCTGGGCTAGTTTGAGGCACGTTTAAGGCATTTCTGCATTGACTAACGACCCATAGGATTAACACAGCAGGGATCCCTGGCATTCCAATTCAGTTTGAATGGGACTGCCAGGGACCCCTGCTGTTAATCTGATAGGCCATTAATCAATGCAAAAATGCTGGGGCTAGTTTAATGAAATGTATTCAGAATGTACCTGGGTGTACCTGGGTATTTTGGGGAATTGCCACTGGTTTTTGTTAGAATAATCGCTGCATCTACTGTAGCTCAAGATTCACATCTTATGAGAGGGCCAGGTCCTCAAGCCGATGGTAGCCTCTCCAACCAAGAAGACGTCGGAGAAGAGACTCATCGGAATCAAAGAGTGAGATGCCCTCAAATGAGAATGGCGTATGATTTGTTCATGGCACCTCACTATGAGTCTCAGCCGCTGTCTCGGAGCAGATTTGCCGCTGTAATGACCATTCTCACTGAAATGTTTAATTTGGTTTAGATGTATTGTACAAAGTTTAGTTGTATGATGAACTGTATTTTTCATTATATAAAAGTTGTATATGTGTTCTCAAGCGGGGAAGTTGAGGTCTCCACCAGCGGGAAGGTGAAGCTGAGTCCCCCTACTCTGCCTCCAGTGCGAAGGATCTTTTTAGTGGTTCCACGGAGCTCCGCACGATCGGGAGGTGGGGCGGCCATTTTGCGTGTTGCGCATGCGCAGTATGGCGAGGCGCGCATGCACAGTGGAGGAGGTGGCGGCCATCTAGTGTAGCTCCGCAGATGCAGCGCGGAACTACAAGTCTCAGAATCCTTACAGGGAGGGACTATACCACATGGGACTGCCCAGACAACAGGATTGTAGCAAGGGGGAAAACAGGATATCCTCTGCCAGCGGGGAGTACGCGTGCAGTCCTGACGATGGAGGCAAAGAAGGTAGTGTCCAGGGAATAGTGCTTCCTGGCTCAGGCCTAAATCTGACCCCCCCTTAGGCCCCAGTTAGGCCCTGAGCCATAATAGAGGAGTGTTGTAGGGAAGGCCTCAGATAGGGACTCTTTCCCTACTGAAACTTCTGCACTGGTGACCAAATGGCCACGTGGTGCTCTGCAACCTGAGATCAGGCAGCAGTACTCCAGAACATTCAGGTGAGACCCTCCAGCTTGAACTCACCTCACGAGGCGGATCAGAACACTTAGGAGAGAGGGGATTTGTGTTGGAGGCCCCGCTGCGTGGGACCCACTCCAACTCACTATGCCAAGCAGCACCTGGGTACTGGTGTACCCACGCATGTACCCAACGTGCACCTACATCCACAGTTGGTAGCAATACCTCACACTTTTGTGGGAATTGCTGGTACAGGACGCCAGGGTGCCATGGCACCCTCAGTACTTTGGAGGAACCACCATGTGTTGGATTATTGGGTGTACACTGTGGGTACAGTTATTGCCGTTATTGTATGTGTGTGTGTGTCTGTGTGTGTGTGTGTGTGTGTGTGTTCGTAGGTGTATACTGTAAACCTTAGTTATTTACATTGTGTGGTGTATTATTCTTTACTGTTTATTGGTTCCTGTGAGGGGTTATCCCGTCAACGCCGGGATCCCTCAAAGGTGGAGGCACTGCACTGCAAGGAGAAAGAGCTCACTTCAGGCTCCCAGAAGTGGAGGCTTTGGTCTCCTGTGAGCAAACAGGTATAGCAGCCCACATAGTTCCCTTAGGCATAGGGCAAGGGAGCTACATATGCATAAACAGTTACTGTGGTAAAGTGTGTTGTCTCAGCCTGGTCCTCTATTACATTGGGATTAGATTGGACTAAACAAGAGAAAAATACACATTGCGCATCCGTTTTTTTCTTCAATATAAGATGGATGTGAATAAAGATGGATACTCACATTAAAAGTCTTTAATTAAAGCATGTGATTATAGATGGTATTCTCCAATGGGTAGCTCTTCTGTGGCAGTTTCTCCCTGAATTGAATACCCTCACTTGGAGCAATGTAGAATGCTAGGTGAATCAAGTTGTAGATATTAAAAAGGGGCACTTTAATTATAGAAACAACAAAGGGGAATAATTAAAAAATAATAAAAGTTGGTTACACAAACTAGGAATCTCTTGTGTGTGATTTCTCAGTGTTGTTAACAATTACACTAGAAGTCTATGGAGGGGGAGGGGGAAATACGATCCTGCTTGAGCTCGGTGCTCTCTGACACTCGGCGTCTCTCTGCTACTGTATGAGGAGCTGATCTCACATGGATGACGTCACCGCTCTCAGCCCCATGATTTTAATACCACTCTTGACATTCTATGCATATGTGATTAACCCTACGTGTTTGTGACTAACCACAGATCACTTCATCATGGGGTGCAGGTCCACCAAGAACGCTGGTGAGGGGTTATATAGCCTAAACAATAATTATGGCTGCTGATTGTCAGGTGGGCTGAAAAATGCATTGATTGCTGTTATTCAAAAAAGAAACTCCAAACTGATACAATCATATTAGTAATAATTTACAAACTATCGAAAGAAAAAAAAATAACATACAGTAGTACTGTATATCAAAACGTTACCAGTATTAAAAGATTGAATATAGACTTAGAGATAATAGATATTGCACAATGCCCAGCATGAGTGCTGACAAAAAGACATGATACTAAAAAAATACATAGATAACACTTATTGAGTGCCCCAAATCCTCATTAAATAAATGGATCTCTGAGGTGTAATATTGGGTAAAGGCCATTATAACAGTGCAGCAAAGTGAGTGAAAAGACAGCTACTACTCTAAAAAGTATTTTGTGCAATTTCAGCCTCATGGATCCCCTGCTTCCTCAGTTACAGGCCCCGGTATGGGGTAACCCCCTTATTTAATTCTTCTTTTTTATTTTACATATAGTCTAAAATTAATAAAATATACTTAAAATGAAGATTATATATGCCTCATATCAGAAAGGATTTCAAGTCAATGTCTCTGTTTTGACCAGCTGAGTGAAGGTTGCGTAATCTTTTGACGATTCTGATGCATGAGCAGCGAATAGCGCGTCTTATGTACTGTTGTCCTCATGGGTAGATTAACATTTAAATTGCTGATTCACTCTTACAATGTATGAAACAAGAGATTGTAAAATTCTATTTAGAAACCACAGACGTAAATGAATTGGTCTTATTGTGTCCAAATGTGCATGCCTTCCACTTTGCACACTTGTGGTTTATTATTAATCCAACTAGTAGATTTATTGTTAAACTAAATGACTCTTTTATTCAAGAGTTATATAGGTATTTCACTGTGTATTTTTGCCATTGGATGTAGCACTTGGCTTGGTTTGTGTTTGTTTGTAGTATATATTGCCATGCCCAGTACCACTCCTTTTTGATATATATATATATATATATATATATATATATATATATATATATATATATATATATATAAATAAAAAAAAAAACCATAATACTGAGTTAAGTTATGGTGAGTAAAAAAAGTGACAAAAACTCTCCACAGGAAAGCAAATATGCAAATATAGCTGTATGCTCATCTGCATGTCTTAGGCAGGTCTGTAACCCCGCCTTTCCCCATTATCACCCAGCATACAGCACTTCCACTGCAGCAAGGGATTCTGGGAAATGACATGCAAATGAGCACACAGTGTCACTTTTATACATTATAGCGCGGTCCTCGGGGTCCACCCCGAGACCACCGCGTTAGTAACGGGGTCACGCTAATTTTTTAAAAAAATGGCCGCCGCGCGCCTGATCGTTGATCATCCTGAAATACAGTTTATAGTTAACATCGTCTTTGCTCAGAGTCCTCGCCCTCATGCAGGGCGCCATACCCCAGCGCAAGCCCCATCCATCCGGAACCCAGGACACAGGCACACATCCCTGGCCAAACCATCCTGCCTCCCAGGGGGAGGGGGGGAGCTCCTGGCTGCAACACAAAGAAAACCCCCATGGAGTTTGCGGCCACTGCATGCGATATTGCTACTAATATTATCTGTGGGGTTTAGTCATCGTCATTTTTTTTTGTGATTATAGGAAATGCAGAAATAGAGCAATGCGAGGTTCTCCCCCCACCCCCCTACAATTGGAAGTTGGACCCGGCCATAGAGGAAGTGCTTTCCTCTGCTGATCCCCCACGTGGGGGGGAAGGAGGTACAGGGGCCTCTGCCAACATGTATTGAGTCGGAACTCGGTGCATACTGTAAAGGGAAAGCTGGAGAAGGAAACAGTGCTTTGTGCAAATGTTATCCAGGGACGTTAAGAAGCGGCAGCTTTTCCATGACCGGTCCTAGTTTTGTTTTTCTTTTTGCTGTCATAGCATTTTTTTGAACACTCAAAGGCTTTTTCAGTTAAAGGGTAAGTTCAAAATGGTTGTATTTTTAAAGAGCCCTCACGTACACATTGTTCGGGGAGGTAAAATAGTTGGGAGTGAGATCTGTGACGTTTACACGAATTAAGAGCAGACCCTTCAACATTTCTGCACGTGAAAATAGGTATAAGTGCAGTTCCTCCCTATAACCCGCACTGCGTCTCAATATACCCTCCATATTGTTCTGCTGTTTCACCACTCCTTGGTAAACTGTTCTATTGTTTCCAACTTCTATCCACATCTCTGCCTCTCCCATGCATTGCACCACGATTTACTTTCATCTCAGTGTGCTGTGTGCAGTGTAGAGTGTGTGCAGTGAGTGCAGTGTAGTGTGTGCAGTGAGTGCAGTGTAGAGTGTGTGCAGTGAGTGCAGTGTAGAGTGTGTGCAGTGAGTGCAGTGTAGAGTGTGTGCAGTGTAGAGTGTGTGCAGTGGTGCAGTGAGAGTGAGTGCTGGGAGTGTGTGCAGTGTGCTGTGTGCAGTGTAGAGTGTGAGCAGTGTAGAGTGTGTGCAGTGTGTGCAGTGTAGAGTGTGTGCAGTGGTGCAGTGTAGAGTGTGTGCAGTGGTGCAGTGAGAGTGAGTGCTGGGAGTGTGTGCTGTGAGCAGTGTGCTGGGAGCAGTGTGCAGTGTAGAGTGTGTGCAGTGTGTGCAGTGTAGAGTGTGTGCAGTGTAGAGTGTGTGCAGTGAGAGTGTGTGCAGTGTGCTGTGAGCAGTGTGCAGTGTAGAGTGTGTGAAGTGTGAGCAGTGTAGAGTGTGTGCAGTGTGTGCAGTGTGCAGTGTGTGCAGTGAGTGCTGGGAGTTTGTGCAGTGTGTGTGCAGTGTGTGTGCAGTGTGTGTGCAGTGTGCAAAAAAAATTGAAATTAAAAAAAAAAATTTAAACGGGAGCCACGTGAAAAACGCGTTATAACCGATTCGTGGTATAACGGGGCGCACTATAACGGGGTTTACCTGTATATATATATATATATATATATATGTATATATATATATTGTGGTTACTTGTGGGGCTTATATGAGCTTACTGGGTATGTGCGTGCTTTTCAAATGTTTCAATTTTTCTAAATCTTTAGTAACAAGTTTCATAAAGATGTCGACATTAGGACTTGTCTCTACTAGTTCTCTGGGGGATTCCTCTAGGAGTGATGGAATGTCCCTAATATTGCCTTAATCCAATTGATCTAGATGATACAGGCCCTGATACTTAAATAGTGCCAATTCCCTTTTTTTAAAGAACTTATGCAGAAACAGCTTCCTTCCAAACAGGTGTATATCCTTCACACAGTCAGAGAGTCTGAAATCTTCGGGGAAAAGGACAAACCTTAATTTAGTGCATTAATATCATCTTCTGTTAATGTTCGGTGAAAGATTTATTATATGATTCCTGTCAGCTATTGTGGCTTCTACTTGCACCGTCTGAAGTGGCGTTTTGGTTTTCCCAGATAGGCCCAGACTTCTCTGTCTCTTAATCCAACCCTTACATCCTCTGCGAGACTTTCCCTTTCATAAAAAAGAGGGTAATGAGAACCTTGATCTAAAAAACTTATGCTGTCTATATCAGGCCCATTAGATGGTCTATCTGTTGTTTCTGCCTCATCATTTGATATTTCCCAATCAGTGGATGATTTGTGATGATGAGGTCTGGATTTTTTGACAGTGTAAAAATTTGCCATAAAAATCAAGCGTGTATGTGAACCTAATCTTGAGGCCCTTTGCAAACACACTGCCTTCTCATTTGAAAGATACATTACCTTATGGGCGAGGTATATCGATGACATTCTGGTTCTATGGCAAGGGCCACAACAACTATTTGAGGAGTTTGTTCGAGTACTAAATACCAATGATTTGAACTTGCGCTATGAGGCTAGTGAACAAACAGTAACTTTTCTAGATTTGACAATCTCTAGAGGGTCCAATGGCCTCCTAGAGACTTCTATAATTCGTAAGACCACTGCCACGAATAGCTTATTATGCTCAGAAAGCCACCATCCACGCAGCTTAATATCAGGCATTCCAATAGGACAGTTTCTCAGAGTAAGGAGGAATTGTTCCTTAGATTCTAAATTTGAACACCAAGCGAATCTAATGAAACTGATTTATCAAATGGGGCTATAGTAAAAAATCTGTCAAAAAGGCCTACTGTATAACAGAGCAAAATACACTGATCGTAGCTCATTGCTCTCTGACAAACAGAATATTAAATCGGAAGAGAAAGTAGTTCGATTTATAGGGACCTTCAATAATCAATGTTCCGAGCTTAATAGTATTCTGAATCGCCATTGGCATATTCTCCTTGAGGATGATGACTTACGGCAGGTTTTGAAGCCTAGACCTACTCTTGCAAGTAAGAGAGTGCCAAATATTAGGGATAAACCTACACACAGCCATTTCACTCCAGCTATTAGAGATACCTGGCTGACAAGGAGATCCATTAACAATTTTAAGTGGCAAGAAAACAGAGCCTGCAGATTCTCACATCCCACGAGGATATTCTCCAATTGGGACAATAGCAGAAAATATACTATCAAGCAGTTTATAAACTGCCGAACCATTGGAGTAATATACCAAGCAGTGTGTGCCTGTCGGAAAAAAAAATGGGAAAAACCAATAGACAGCTGCGCCGCAGGATTTTGGAGCACTTAGGTGCAATTAGGAATAGCCTAGATCAGTGTTTCCCAAACTGTGCGCCGCGGCGCCCCACCAGGGCCCCATCACATGGTAAGCCAGCCAATCAGAGTAGGGATGGAGTTCCTGGATTGTGTCGTGGATGGTGTCGTGGATGGTGTCGTGGATGGTGTCGTGGATTGGTACATGAGTAAGCTGATCAACGGGAGTCGGTGGGGGCAAGTAATGGTAAGTTAAATAAAGAAATGTACTTAATGTAACTGTTTTTTTTGTTGCTTTTTCATGTTTTCATTTTTTATAATGCATATCATTTCTTCCCACTGTATGTATGTCTGTATGTATGTGTACAGATATATATACAGGGTAAGAAATGATAGTGTTGTTAAAGCTTCTAATTCTGTATTGTTAATCATTGTGGCTATGCATTGATGTGTGCTAAATGTATTTTATTTTTAGACAGATTTAAGTTTTGGGCTTCCAGGCCGTACAGTAGGATATGGAAAGCCTTGCTTTGGTATATTGTAATTGTTGGTGTACTTTTGACTATGTTTTGAAGTTGTTCTCTGTTAGGATAGCTTTAGTTCATTGTGTAATTGGTATGGATGGTATTTTAATTGTTTAGGGATGTAAGTGATGTGTGGTAATTCATTGATGGTGAGTTTATTGGATTAAATAATATACTTCTTGTGATGTATGGCGATTTGAGTGAGATTATTGTATTGTTAACATTGATTTGCAGCGTGTACATGCAGTTTACATGTTATGCTACATGTATACACTGTAAATGCAATGTTTTATGAGGCATGTGAGCCTACAGATTGAATGATTAAATGGAATTTGGTTAGGCAATTGGTTTTTATTTCACTGAGGATGTTATGCATAACTGTTGTAGGCATTGCAGGATGGCTTCACCCCTTAATTACCTTTCAGGTTAGTACCCGATAAGGTGATTAAGGGGTTCAGTGTTATGTTAATGATATTCAAATGTTGTGGCTATTACTAATGTTGGCAACGGACCCCAAGGATAATGCTGGCGACGGAGACTTCTTATTGATGAGGTTAGTTCAATTTTCTTTACATTTTAACGGTATTGAATGTGTTTAATAATGGCCAAATAATGTATTATCCCTATGTGGATAATAGTTATTTGGCACATTATTGTACTGTATGTGCTGGGGGAGGGGGTATTAGGCCCAAGGGTATTTGGTAGGACTCCCCTGTGGGTATTGGGTGAGGGTGGTTTTGGGGCTTTGTGGGGGAGGGTATGTGGGTGATGGTGGCTTAACCCCTTAATAACTGTAGCGGTTAATAACCGCTATGGTGATTAAGGGGTTAGGGGACATTAATTTGGATGTTGTAATTCTTGTGTTTGTTTTGCAGAAGCGGATGGGGCATGGGCAGGATGAAGATGAGGATGGCCTTCATCGTGGCAGTGGGACATGGGTGAGTGCTATATGTATTTAAAGTCTTTATTGTTGTGTAAGTATTGTAAATGGACAACTGCACTATTATCCATTTGTGGATAATAGTCATTCTGCCCATTACTATACTGTATGTTAGGGGGGTATAGGTGTTTTTGGGTATATATATATATATATATATATAATTTAATTATTTATTTAATTCGTTATTGTGGCGCTGGGGTGTGTTTTTTTTATTATTGTGGTAGTGGGGGTGTGTGAAGGGGGCATTAGCCCCAACGGTGGTTGTTTAGGGCTTGCGGGTGGGTAGCGGGAGTCCTTAACCCCTTCAGGACCGTAGCGGTATTAACCGCTGCGGTCGTGAAGTGGTTAAGTGCCCCCGCATCCCCCCCGCAAGTCCTAAACTCACACCCAGGGCCAAATACCCCCCTCACCCATCCCCGCTACCCACAATAACGCTGGCACGGTGGGTTAACCCCTTCATTGCCTTAGCGGTTAGCCGCTAAGGTAATGAAGTGGCTTTTAAATGCCTTTTTCCTGCCTCGGATGCATGCCGGGGGGCTCCGGTGCGGGTATCAGCTCCGGAGACCCCCGGCATCAATCAAAGGCAGGAAAAAGGGCTGATTTTTCCTAAGTGTCGCCCTTGCCGATGCTTCTCCTTCAGCAAGTTGCCAACTTTAGTTGGCTGGCTGGATTGGCCATAAAATCTCCAATCTGGCCAGCCGATCAGCACAGAAAAGCTGATCGGGGCTTACTGAATTCAGGCGGGAAAAAAAAGTCCCGATAAGTGGCTTATCGGCAGCCGGGTGGCGAAAAAATTTTTTTCGGAAGAAAAGTTGCCGATAATTCCCACTTATCGGGGCTTACTGAATCAGGAGGGCAAAAAACGGCTATAAAATGCCGAAAAAGCCTTATCGGGGCTTACTGCATGAGGCCCTATA
The DNA here is from genome assembly GCF_040206685.1 of Ascaphus truei. Taxonomy (NCBI): domain Eukaryota; kingdom Metazoa; phylum Chordata; class Amphibia; order Anura; family Ascaphidae; genus Ascaphus; species Ascaphus truei. The sequence continues at coordinate 212,266,134 of NC_134483.1, forward strand.
TCTCTAAGCATTATCAATTAGCATGCCAAACTCCCTATACTGTAGATTCAGCATTTGCAATAATGCTCTAACTCTTAACAATGCTAAAACATTACATTGCACAGTACACTGTATATGCATTGCACATGACTGTTTAATCAACTAACAAGTCCTTGTAGGAGTTTTTCTGTTTTTAATCCTGTTTTTATCTCACACTAGCATAGTCTAAATAATGTATGTAACAAATAGAACAGTGTGCCTTTGTTAGCACAAGAAAACAAGGAAAACTATACATCCTGTTTTGGAACTTGTAAAACAACAAGGATAAGGGTTGACACTTACCCCATTTCTATAGCAACTGGACATACATAAATATTTCCTCCGCTGACTGGGCGGTCCCACCTTTGAGAAAGTGTGTGACGCGAAACGTACGTCAGGTGGTGCGCACTGACGTCACAACGCTCGTGTCCTGTGGGAAGTGGCAACTTTAACACACTGCTGCTACAAATTTGCCATAAGATTATATTGTAATAGAGTTTAAACGGAGGCTATAACTTGACATGGCCGGAAAGCCGTGCTTCCTGGCTACATAGACTTTAAGTGTGCCTACTCTGACAATGCTGGCATTTTGTATATAGCAATCTAAACTAACGGAGACTTGCAGGGCCTAAATAGGGCTTTCTTGCATCTTTTCCACCCCAGGTATTTGACTTGTTGGTCTAATGCAGGCAGCAGTGAGGAACATAATCAGGGTATCACTAACTTGTTCCACGTGTTTTAATTTGGGGAGCTCAGTAACACTACTATCTAAATGCTCCTTATTACACATATTCTTGTGTGGAACGATCAGACCACTGCTATTACACTAGGGATTATAAATCTATTAATCCATCTACCTGCCCTCACCAAATATTAGGATTTAACCCTTTGCAGCCCAAACCAACTTGAGCATCACGACTATCATATTTATTTTCTGTGTGCACATTCACATGATTTTAATATGCAGTACATGTTTGAGTGATTGCACCCTCTATATGGCCCTACATTTGCCATTAAAGAGGTTCATTTCTGTGCTCTAAATTCACATAGTGAGCTTGGAGTTTATTTTGATAACAACTTATGGTGATATTATATATTCCACCAGATAGGCATAACTAAACCTCCAGGTGGATTCACTATACAATTATAATTGCAGTCATCTCTCTGCATCAATTCTAGATAATCTCTATATCTAGATATGTCTGTCCTATAGATTGACCATACCAATCTCATACAATTTGTATCTGTTCCAATGAAGGGTTTTAAATGTATACTAATCATTTACAACCTGACTCAGTGCATTCTACAGGGACTCTTTTCTTTATTTTGTGCATTAATAGATATGTCCCGATTGCACCGTGCTCATAGATTGTAATAAACTGATGCGAGAGTCACTCCTACTCCCCTCCCCCTATTTGATACATGATACAGCATCCATTTAAAACCAGAGACAGAACATGAAACACAGACAGAGCTCAGTGCTACATCCAAAGACCCTAATACATGGTACAGTGCCTAAATATATATATAGATATCTTTTGAATAAAATGGTCTTTTAGTTTAACTCTTTGGCTAAAGTGTTGTAAGCCCTTGAGCCCCTCCAAGGCAGACCATTTAAAAGTGGGAGGGGGTGAGCTTTAGTGTTAGGACCCTTGAGACGTGGTCTGTCTTGGAGGGGCTCAAGGGCTAACAACACTTTGGCCAAAGAGTTAAACTAAAAGACCATTTTAGTCAATATATATATATATATATATATATCACCGCTATTAAGGTTATGGTGGGTAAAAAAAGTGACTAAAACCCTCCACAGTAAAGCATAAAGCAACTGTAAATATTCCTGTATATTCATTTGCATGTTTTAGACAGGTCTGCAACTCTGTCTTTCACCATTATCACCCAGCAAACAGCACTTCCACTGCAGCAAGGGATTCTGGGAAATGACATGCAAATGAGCACACAGTGCCACTTTTTATCTCATGCTCACATTACATGAGCAACCCTTAGCCAATGCATGCTGCTTTAAACACAGCTTTTAAGCAAGGACTTGGGAGATGCAAAGTCAGTTAACCCACTCACAAAACATGCAAATGAATATACAGGAATATTTACAGTTGCTATATATATATATATATATATATATATATATATATATATATATATATATATATATATATTTTATATATATATATATATATATATATATATATATATATATATATATATATATTTAGGCACTGCACCGTGTATTACTGTCTTGGATGTAGCACCGAGTTCTGTCTGTGTTTCATGTTCTGTCTCTGGTTTTAAATATATATTGCCATGCTCAGTAGCACTCCTCTTTGACACTTATACACATATATATGTTATGGTTATTTTGGGGGTTCAATATGAGCTTATAGGGGTCTATGTTTCATGATACAGCATCCAATCAGATTGGAGCTGTACCACCTGACCTCAAAATGTGACATCCCAGGCCATATATAAGGCCTGTACATTTAACAGGAAGAATACGACGAGACAACATCCGTTGGGACTTACCATGGTGTTGGATTGACAGATGAAGAAAGAAGATAGAATATTAAAGAAAAGAAAGAAATGATGACAGATGAAGATAGAAGAAGGTGGTAGAAGATAAAAGAAAGAATAATTTTGTTACCTGTTCCAGATATTCAATGTGGATGGCGTTTGGATTGACGTTGTGGTACGAGAGCTTACAGAAACGCCGGGATTCAGAAGGTTAATGCTTCTAAAGGTAAGACAAAAATTGAATTTATGTAATTGTATTTTTACAGGTTTTTTTATTGTATTTTTTTTCTTTTTATGTTTTTCATTGCCCATTGACTGATAATGTATTAATCTGTGCCCGTTTAGGGTACAGATAAATACAGTGACAAGTCAATGCATTTTTTGACACATGCTTTTTTTCTATTGATTTTTGTTTTTTCTGTTTATTGTTTGGCTTAAATTGTTTGTAATTAAATTATTTGTAATTTGGATGCTTGCTATTATTTCATTTTCCAATTATTTGGCATTTTTAATTCATTATTTATTTTGTTGGCTAGTGGTTTGATTTAATTAATTGATTGTTGGTTAGTGGTTGATTTGAATTAATTGATTTGTTGGCTAGTGTTTTATTTTAATTGATTTGTTGGTGTGACAGTGCTCGTCTCAAATCAGGAGGTTAACCCGCAGGGCTGAGGTAGGGATGCAAATAAACCAACCACAACCCAGGGACAGAGTCCTGTAAGAGTATCCGTAGTTGGTATGGAAGCAGGGTCAGGGCTGGTGGCAGAGTTGCAAAGTCCAGGGGACGGGCAAAGGTTAGGGCTGGCGGCAGAGGTGCAAAGTCGAGGAGGCAAGTGGAGGTCAGGGCAGGTGGAAGGCAGCGAGGTTGGGGTCACGGTCCGGGGTCAGCAACAGGAATTCAAAACAGGCAAGAGGGTAAGGCGTAACTGCAAAGACCAAAAGGAGCTGCAAACAAACAGAACTTTGCCCATTGACTCCCTAAGGTAACTGCAGCCTTATAAAGCAGGCTGCCAGTACTCAAAATGGCCACAGAGAGCAGAAAGGGCAGGAGAGACAGAAAACCTGGACCAAAGTGAAAACCCGGCACGGATCAAGCATAATCTTTACAGTTGGCTAGTGGTTTAATTTCTTTTAAATGTATTTTGTTTTTTTGCTTGTATTCATTTCTGGTATTTCTTTTGTGGTTTGATTTGGAATAATGTGATTTTTGGGTTTTTAAATGTTACATTTGGGTGTTTATTTGGTATTTGCTTTATTGATTGCTGGTAATTTGATTGTGTTTACTTATTTATTGTTTATTTGGTGATTGTTTTGATCGAATTTAATGTTGGTGGTTGTGTATTTTTTTGATTGACCATTGACTGTCACAGTGGTAAATCATGCCCATATAATATATGGGTATGAGGTACCACTGTGATAATTAATTGTTTTCTTTGCATTTGGAATGTGTATATTTTGAATGTAATGCATTTTATTTTGGGCCAGTTTTTTTTTAGCTTCCCCATTTATTTCAATAGTGGCAAAGCATGCTCATATTATATGGGCATGCTTTAACACTGTACCAATGAATGGGTAGTGGGGGTAGCAGGGCCCTGGGTGGGTGGTTAGGCCTCCAGGGTGGGTATTGTTGGAGGGTGGGCTGGGTTAACCCTTAATTACCATAGTGGTTAATAACCGCTAAGGTGGTTAGGGGTCATTACTGTAGATTGTATTTTTATTGTATTGTTTCTGGCAATGGAGGACATGGACGGTGATGAGGATGAGGACAGCCTTCATCCTGGCAGGCTGGCAGGGGTGAGTGCAAGTTTTATTTACTCTATGCTGCTTGTTGATGTTTTAGTTTAAATGGAAAAATGCACTATTATCCATATGTGGATAATAGTAATTTTTCCCATTACTGTACTGTATACATGGGGGTGTGTATTTATATCCATGTAATGCACTTTTTATTTTTTTGGAACAGGATTGGTACCGCAGGCCAGCGGGGACCCCCAGACACTCGCGGGACCACCCGGGAACCCCCGCTGGCTTCTAGTATCAATCCTGTTCATTAAAAAATGATTTTATGTGGGGGTACAGGTGGTGGGTTGTGTATTGGTGGTTAGTAGGTATTGTAATGATTATTGTGGGTTGAAAGATTAGGGGAAGGGGCACTTACTGATGCAGCTACCAGTATTAGAACACTTACCTGAGAAATTCCTGGGAGATTCTGGGGCAGTCTCACAGTAAATGCCTCAACATTGCCTCAACATTTCTGTGAGATTCTTAATGGGCCATCGGATTAACACAGCATGGGGTCCCTGCAGTCCCTTTCAGTTTGCAGGGACTCCCTGCTGTGTTAATCCTATGGGCCATTAAGAATCTCACAGAAATGTTGAGGCAATGTTGCAGCAACGTTGAGGCATTTACTGTGAGACTGCCCCAGAATCTACCTAGGCAAAGTTTTAATACTCGTTGCTGCATCTGTAGCCCAGGATGGGTTATTAGGCCTACCGGCTGGGTTGTTGCAAGAGGATGTGTGTGTGTGTTAACCCCTTCATTACCATAGCGGTTACTACCGCTATGGTAATGAAGGGGTTAACTCCTCCCACAACCTTCTGAGTAGGCCTAATAACCTTCCCTGGGCCAAGTACCCCCTTCACTCACCCCCTCTGCCTCCAATAAAGCTGCTATTAGGCCTTAACCCCTTCATTGCCTTAGCGGATAGCCGCTAAGGTATTGAATCTACTTTAATGTAATTTTTATTAATAGTGTGCGAGACCAGGGGTCTCCTGAGCTGATTTCAGCCTCAGGGACCCCCTGCTTCCCGGACTTCAGGCCCTGGTATGGGGCATCGGGTCCATTTTGCTCCTATTGTGGGACCAAACACCTTTAAACTATTTATAGACTAATAAATTAATGCGGAAATTAACTATTAAGAGGCACTTTTGAGACGAGCTTTTGAACTACCCAGAATACAAAAACTACTATCTCGAAATATGGGAGCTTCTGAAGAATTTAGTCATATGAATCTTAAGAAAAAAAATGTACCTTTTATCCTCATTTTGATAAAGGTAATCTTGTAGATAATTTGTTTCATCTCAGAAGATTTTGAGAAATTAACTATGGAGACATAAAAAACACTATCAACAAAGTATAATAAGATGCAAATCCTTTCTATAATCCTAAGGAAAAAAAACTGCTATTAACATACTGTACAAGTACATGCACAGGTGCTGCAGTATAAAGCATCTAACCGCCATGGAGATATTGTACATGGCGCCCTCAGGGGGAAAAAAAGCGAGACTTTTTCAAAAGGAAAACCATTGATTCAGAAAGTGGACAATTCTTTTTGAGCCCCAGAAGACCCAGAAGGCCCCCAAAAAGCAAACTTGTCATCAGCACCAATGTTATTTGAGCTCGCACCGAAGGTCAGTGGTCTGATGTTTTACATTAAATTAAAAGGGTTAATATGATTTATGTGGATAAGACAACAACATTGTTGTTGCAAATATGTTTGCTAAAACTGACCTACTGCTAAAATAGTGCACACATATGAGTGGAGCAGACTTCATTGTTCTCTCTGGTGAGCTATGGTGGCATGTGTTGTGATATTCTGCACCAATACTGCCACTGACTCCTATAGCAACTCTGTGATATTCTACATATAATGTAACATGGGCTCTAATGAGTTTTCCAGCATCAGCAGGTGTCTATAGTAGTAAATACGGGCCACAATGTCATCAGAAAACAGCCTCATACTGCCTTTTCTTCAGTGACTTGCTGGTATTGTGAGTGTCTGATTCTGGCTCCATTTGCATTACATATAGCTTATTGTAGCAGGCTGGTCTTAAAGAGAAATTCAAACATGTTAATTAAAAAAGTAACAAATATGGAAAGCTTAAAAGTGATTGTGGTCATTTGATATGCATGCCAGAATTTTGATGTCGGTAGTTTAAACACTGTATTCTGATTAAGAGCCTGCAGCAGGATTGGAGAACCTATGTAAGACATGTGGTTGAAGTCTCAAGTGTATTGTTATGCTTTGCATGTACAAGCTAGAACCTTGATATCTGAGACACTGGCCGTGAGTCATCAAAGTGCAATGCAGGATATCACACAAAATATGGTGGTAACTACCATTCAAGTCAATGGCAGCTAGTGCCAGATGGGGCACAATACTCTGCATAATACGTTGATGACCCAGCTTTTGTACTTGAAATTCCAATCCCATTCCCCATGACAGCTTGTCGCTGTATGTACTGTATATACAAATTAGTAATGTCATTTTTTTTTTACTTGAACATTTACAGTACAGTATGTTTACTATATTTATGAATACAGTGCATGATAAACTGCGCTCCAATACATGGCTAAAGGCAGGGCAGTCTCTGTGACTTTTATCTCACTACATTATCAAAGTGTGCATTAAAACAGCTAAAAGACCACCTGTGGCAATTATTGCACATTTAGCATCAAAGGGAATTGAAACTTTCAAAAGAAAGAGACTGCACACTAAAATAATGCAAAATAGCCTGTATTGACAAACATAATGTCCATTATTCGTTTCTTTACTTTTTTTTTCAAACATAATTTGTACTGTATTATAAGGTTTCCAAAAATCTAGACAATATTTAGCTTGCACAACTCCTTATAGCATTAAATGAATAAACCAGCTTTATTAAACCACAAATGCATAATTTGTTGTCAAACCAATTGGTGTTTTCACATAAATTACCTTTAAAGGATTACTAATAAATATGAACGTAGATATAAATATTTTTATTGATGACACTTGTAAGAAAACATTATATTGACTTACTGTATGTTGTCTGTAGATAATTTATTGTAACTAACAGTTAGTGAAAATGCTAGATAGCATATATCTTAAATAGTGTTTATTAGACAGACCAGGTAGATGTGATAGCTTTAATGGCTAACTAGCGTTAAAAAGAGTGCAAGCTTTTAGGACTACTAATGTCCCTTTTTCATTGTCCCTTCTTCAGGTCCATCTGAAGAAGGGACCTTTGTAGTCCTGAAAGCCTGCACTCTTTTTAACCACTAATTAGCCTTTAAAGGTATCACTTCTACTATACCTTACTTTAGTTCTGCGTACAGTATATACTATGAGCTACTATCCTCTATCTATCTATTCATTTAACAGTAAAAGGATGCTCTCCAGTTTTATAAAAAAGATGTTGAAGACAATTACCGGAGGAAGTCATGATGAGAAGGAACACAAGGTCAAGAGGCAGAAGGACATACACTGATATACAATCTATAGTATGTGCGTGTTATTGTACTGAAAAAAATATATTAAAATATGAAAAAACAGCAAATAAAAGGCAAATTCAAAATACTTTTAAAATAATGACACTGCTCTTTTGTTTTATTAAAAAGTTAAAATTCAATTTTATTTCAAAATAATTGAAAAATTACACATTTATATTTTTATTAAACATAGTCTAGTCAGACAATAACATAATTATGTATAGATTGTTGTAACAAGTACCAAGTTGCATGAGATTTAATCCTGGGCTATCAAATTGAGTAAACAAACTATGGACTTTCACAGAGCCAACAAGCAGCAGTATCTTCCACTCTGTCATATTTTGATGACTGAAAAAGTAAATAATGCTAAAAAGGAACATTTCAACTATGGTGGTATGAGTGATGGCAATTGAACTAGACTATAAACATCCTCAAAAAATGAGGCTGTAAAATAATCAACTACTAATATATTGAATTAAATTGATGGCAGATAAGGACCACTAAGTCCACCTAGACCACCCACCCTCCTGTGAAGCCTCATACCTCCTATACAGTATTTAGGATACACTTGTATTCAAACAGCTTGGAATGCCATTATTGTACTTACTGCCACCACATCAGCCGGGAGCTTCTTCAATAGGTTCACAACTCATTTGATGAACCTTATAATGTTTACACCCTCCAGGTTCAGACTAACATATTTTGTTTCAGCCGCCTTCTCTCTCTGGAAAATGCTTTTACATTGTAACTTGTTTATACCCTTGATTTATTTAAACATTTCTATCATATCCCTTGCTCATTTTTTTCTAGGCTGTACATGTTGATACCATTTAGTCTTTCTTATTAAGTGTTATAATACAAGCCAAGCAGAATTTCAGTTGCTCTTTGCACCAAATATATATTTGTAGGGTTTTTTCCTGTGAAGCGGGGCCTCAAATATAAGGCTAAGGCCCCGCTCCCAGAGTCAGCGCACCTGCGCTGCTGACAGGCGGTGCGCTGAGATACACAGACCGCGATCTGCGGTCTGTAGGGAGCGGGAGCCGGAGCGGGAGGTGGGCGGGAGGTGGGCGGTTTGATCGGGAGGTGGGCGGGAGGTGGGCGGTTTGACAGGGAGGGGGGGCGTGGCTTGAGCGGAGGGACCCGCTACTCTCCCCCCCCTCCCTCCACGGACTCGGGCTGGAGCTGGAAGGTAAGTTTAAACACACACACGCAGGCACTCATTCATACACACACACACACACGCGCACACACACACACAGGCAGGCACTCACGCACTCATACACACACACACACACACACACACAAACAGAGGCAGGCACTCGGGCACACACACACACAGACAGGCACTCACGCACTCAGACACATACACACACAGACAGGCACGCACTCAGACACACACACAGAGAAAGGCACTCACCTGCTTTCACTCCACACTCCTCCCCGCTCCCCGAAGCCTCTCCTCCTCCCGAAGCCTCCCCTCCCCATTGGCTCACAGCCACACACGTCACGTGTCAACGCTAGAAAACACCATTCTGTGGTGTCTCCAGCGGCTGACGCGCTACAGCGTGTAGTCAGCTGTGCAGCCAGGGTGGACCGGGACCGGCTCGCGAGGATTCCCCTGCTGGTGGGGAACTCGCGACCCGCCGCCCGCGCCAACGAGCGCAGCGGGACCGAGGCCTTACTCTAGAAAAGGTCTTGTATACACTCCTATTTCACAGACTACCTACTCTTCCTCTGTTTGTGGAACCTGGTAGGGACGCCTTATTCATGCAACTTTTTCCCTTGGAGGTGGCTGCAATGGTTGGGGAAGTTTCATAAACTAAAGTGAACATGTCCTTAGGTGATTTTTCGGAGTTAAACAAACTATAGAATACTGTAGTATAAAAACAGATATATGTATACCACCAAAAGGTTGCCAACAAGCTTTTAATACACAGGCCCTTATTTTGTAAAGTGTGAATGGTTCTGATCTGGCGCTATAACACGGAAAGCCCAATTGCTGGATTAGCGCAATTCACACTTTACATAATAGGGGCACAATCTGTTTGTAGTGAGTTTAACTTTGTTGGTTTCAACCTACAATATTATAAGGACACCCGTACATTCCTGTATTACCTGCAATATTAAACCCACCATATTTTTTTTATATCAAAATAACTTTTTTTATTTTACTGAAAATTTATAGTGAAAAATACTTTTAATTTGTACAGGTATGCAAGTAGAAATATATTCTATAATTTTACAATATGGTACATAGTATTTATATTTAAAGCTTTTAGCCTGAAAATTGCAATGACCTCACATGACAAAACAGTTTTTGAATTTTATAAAAATAAACATTCTTCAGACATATCATGATATCAGCTAACAAAGGAGGCAACACATCATACAGACAACATACAGTATTTGTTTAGAAAAATAAAGGGGACATGCCATGTGTTGTCTGTTACTTAGCTCCATGAAACATACATAAAATGACTATTAAAAAAAACATTTACGCTAAATAGAAACAACATACTGTATGCTTTTGAATGTTCTTGGGTGAAGACAAACAGAAATTTAGCTGGTACTATTTTGTGTACATTTTATTTTATTTCTTGGCAAATCAGTTATACTGTAATTATAAAAATAAGAGTATAATTTAGAGCACATAGATATGAACCTTTATTTTCATAGCCATTTTGATGCTTTTATGCTTTCTATCTCCTATTCTTTTTTTGTAAGATATATATATATATATATATATATATATATATATATATATATATATAATACCCTCTTTTTTTAGCAGAAAGGAGGGAGTCATGTCTCTTTGGGGTTCGGAGTGTGAGGCGTCCATGTTAAGAAGTCGTTCCCAGTGGTCTTGCATGCCCTAAAAGATGCACCACAAAGTGCTTTGGGATCTTCCTGTTCATCTGTGCAAATGACAGCACATATCATAACGCTGAATGGAACTGTCAGTGCAAATATTAGACATGCATTGAATGCAATCCACAACTGTTGAAATGCAGCTGTTAGTTTATTCAGAGATAGAGATACAGCACTTTCCCAGTGTCAGCATCACCACTACTGTTCATCTATGGCTTTACTTAATCTACATGTTGCAGTAGAGATCTTCCTCATCTGTAAACAAAAGCAATTTGCCTCCAGATCATATAATACTTGGTGATTCGGGTATATTCTCCATGTTCTCCAAAGCAAGACGAGGGGCTCAGTAATGCTAGACAAGTTTGAGATTGCAAGCTATCCATCTTTGTTTTCTCACTGGATCTGCTTCATTGTATGCACAGGAAAAGGTGCAGTTATTGATAAAAGTACTTTCACTTTTACATTGTTTTCAAGATATAATTTCTTGGTGAATGATGCTTAAGGCTGCAATTTTTTTAGGGGAATACTTTTGGTAGTGTAACTGAATTAATTCATAAAGAATACTCCAGTCATTGTGCTGTGACTCCAATGGCTTAGAAGGGTTTTTATTGTGGCCGTATCCCATCAATTCACCCTAGAAGAGTCACAATGAAGCCTGTTAATCTAAGAAAACGAATGTAGAAGCTGTTGATTGCAGATTTTCTTTCCCGCCTCAAGGAGCTGTAATAGAGGAAACAGAAATTATTGGGCTTTGTCAAAATAGCAGACACATACAGAAGCAATATTTTACATTTTATGTCAATGTACACCATTTCTGGTTATTAAAAGTTAATTTATCACAAAATCTTTGCACCATTGAAAGCACTTTTCCAAATTGTTTGTAAGTTTTATTTACATGAGACCTTGTGTTACATTAGAAGTCAATAGAAAACAAGTAATTTGTCTTATATGCAGTACGGGTTTTTAAAACAAAGTGAGAACTAGTACTACAGTACTATAACACCTCCAAGCTTTTTCTCCATTTATTTTTCACGTTTGTCAGCTAAACATACAAATCTATCTGTATCAAAGATAACATTTAGTTGCAAAGGTGTTATTTTGTTGCAACTTGTGCTGAAACATACCTGCACCAGGCAGCGTCCATGTCAGTGATTTTCAACCGGGGTTCCGTGAGTACCCCTCAAGGGTTTCGCAGCCGCCAGGTGGGAGAGCTGGGACAACTCTCCCATGCTGTCCCAGACCCGGCGACACCCCACATAGCATAGACCCGGTGGCTCCCAAGCTCAGCAGCAGGAGCCGCCCGGTCACTGCTATCCCTCCTCTCTCTACTGGCGCCAGATGTTGCGTCAACTTACAGCTAACAGGGGGGAAAGTGAGAGAGGTGTGTGTGTCAGTGTCAGTGTCTGTGTTTGTGAGTCAATGTCTGTGAGTCAGTATGTGTCTGTGTCAGAATGTGTGTGTCAGTGTGTGTGTGTCAGTGTCACAGTGTATCCGAGTGTGTGTGTGTCAGTGGGAGAGTGTGCATGTAAGTGGGAGAGTGTTTGAGGGGGAGTGTGTGTCTGTAAGTGAAGTGAGAGAGGGAGTGTGTGTGTGAGGGGGAGCGAGCATAAGGGGGAGACTGTGTGGGAGGGGTGAATGAATGTGAGGAGCAGGGATTGAGTGAGAGTGAGGTAATTGATGGAGGGGGGAGGAGAGGGAGGAAAAGAGAGAGTAAGAGTGAGATGGAGGGGAGAGAAATACATGCGGGGGGGAGAGATTGAGTGAGAATTGGCTAATTGAAAGAGGGGGAGAGTGAGAGGAGAGAGGGGATGAGTGAGGAAGAGATGGAGTGTGACAAAGGGGAGAGAAATACATGGACAGAGGGGGGGAAATAGAGGGGTCTCATGAGGTGTGAAATGGGGGGAGGGGACTCGCAAGACCAACATCATTGGGGGGGGGGGCCTGGTCATAACTCTAGTCCTGGGCCCCAGAAAATCTGTGCGCGGCCTTGTTCTCAGTCACCCTAAAAGTCTCAATTCTTTTTTTCATCGCTGAAAACTCCAAAGTCTACAACTGTACATGTATACTTAAAAAAAAAATGTTGCGCTTCATACAGAAAATAATGGGGGGGTTTTGGAGAAAATGCATCCACGAGTACCATTTTCCTGGTACACAGACCCCAACATATTTTGAAAAATTGTGTTTTTGCTTAAATATGGCTGAGAAGACCAACACACTTGAAGTTTTGAGAAACATGCACAGGGACTAAGGTCTCAGTTTTTACTGAATAGCTAAATATGTAAGGGAACAAATACAACATTTACTTAATAAAAGTTGTCTTTGTCAGCTGCTTCTTATCTCTGTTTTTAATGGCTGCCTGCCATCATTTTGTATTGGAGCACCATTTTGGTTGCTTTGCTATGACTGCAACCTCCTCCCTTTGTGTTTTATAGCACCAGATATTTCTAAGAAAACATTAAATAGAATTGTTTTCTTTGATACACATTTTGCAGTTATTTGCCCCAGATTTCCATGACTTTTGCTTTTATACATTGACCCTACAGTGCACATATCTCCATCAAGATGTCACTGTATTTAAAAAGGTCATATTACTGTTTGCAAAAAGACTGCATGATTGGAAGTACATTAAGAAAGACTGCATGATCATTTGATATGATGCTTTATTCCTTCAGAGAGAAATTCACTAACCCTGCACTACTGCGATACCATGCAAACTGCAATTCAAGTCAATGGGCCCTGATTTTCCTTACAGCTTGAGTAGAAAGAGTATAAACCTTTACAATATGTCATTCATGTAACTCTTTTTCCCTGATCAACATTCATCATGCTTTTTTTATTTGAACTACAATTGCATGAAAACTCAAATAGTAGCACTAATATTTTTTTACAGTGACATCTACTGTAACATTTATTTTCATTTACAAATTAAATAATAGTAAAATGTACATTACGACCAATATGATCTCTTCAAAAAAAGCAATGACAGTTCAATAAACAGGTAAAGTGTCCAAGAAAATTATAATTGGATCAAATATGTACAAATCAAATATGTACAGTGTATACAGTGTATCCACAACCAGCTTAAGTTCTTTCAAATCTAAGGCTGTCTCACATTTTAACCTGGTCTGTAACTGTTTCATACGCTCATAATATATATTTTCTTTAACTGTGCACGCAATGTCTTGTATATAATGTATACCCTGTTCATTTATGTAACTGTACTTGTAACCATGTACTATTTGTTTTACTCTGTGCCCAGGACATACTTGAAAACGAGAGGTAACTCTCAATGTATTACTTCCTGGTAAAATATTTTATAAATAAATAAATACTGTAGTTATATTAATGTACTGTAGAGATAAATATAAAAAAAATGCCTAAGGAACCTTAAGTAATGGTGTGATGATAGCACTGTGGCAAAAGTTGCCAGTTCACACAATGGCATTATCAACCAATACAATTAACAAATACATTATTTTACAAGAAGAAGAAAACATTAAAAAAAAATACAAGAAACAGCAAACCACATAAAACATTGTGTTGCTGTTGAACAAACAAAATTTGTTCAAACTTTGAACTTACAAAGCTTCCCTTTGCCCATGCTGATGGACTTCCTACCGAGCACCATTACTTGACATTACAGTCACCAAAGTACTTAAAAACATTTTTACTAAGTGAAGACACATAAAAGAACATTGTTATGATAAATTGGCCAGTGTCAAACGAAAATGTCTCAAGCTATTTGACATAGACACCTCCTACCCAGAGAAAAGTAGAAATGTACAAAACTAAACTATTCAGAATCCTATTATTGTTTTTTTAAAATAGATGTACATTGTGAGACTCGTTTACTGGTACTAACTACAGTAACTCAGGTTTTATGTTTCCTTGCCATATCATTGTGACAATTTTCTCTTTGCTATAACCAGTGACTGTTTTTTTCCAGGAATGTATTACCATTTTCAGAATTTTACCCAATGTAAATTAAATTGAAATTTTACAACCATTTACCTGATCACTGTAACAGGCAGACCTCTTTGTATTGTGTTAATCTCCCTTGCGGGATCATTTACACTTTAATGATCACTTGATTAAACTTCTTTACTTTTATCAATACCAATGATGTTTATATAAACCCTGAACATTTCTAGCAGTCCGACTGGTTATGGAGCAGTGCAGGCTCACAGTAGGCCATGATATCTTTTAATTAATAATAATTGTTTGTTCTTGTATAACGCTGCTAGTTTTACGTAGTGCTTTACAGAGACATTTTGCAGGCACAGTCCCTGCCCCGTAGAGCTTACAATCTATGTTTTTGGTGCGTGAGGCACAGGGAGATAAAGTGGCTTGCCCAAGGTTCTTCTGGTTCAAACTCAATGCCAGACTCAATGTCTTTACTCACTTTAATGAACCAATGGGAGAGTTCTTTGTAGATGTAAAATAACAGTGTATTCAGAGTATATTTAGAGTGTATTCAGAGTTTTTAGAAACCAACAAATAAAAAAACAGACCTATGAACTTTTAAAGGCTCTGCACACACAATTACATCTATGAGAGTTTGTATTCAATTAAAAGGTAGTACACTTTATGTACATAAACTCACACTTTTCTCCTTAGTGTTTCATAATGTTAAGAGGTATTACCATAGTCTTACATTATTAGTTTTTGTATTTAATTTATACTATTTTAGCATTTAATTCTCATCCATACTGTAGGTGCCTAGTGGGAATGTATGCAAACATATGCACCCTTCTTAAAACGTGCAAGCGTCGCAGTCAAAATGTCACAATGAGAAACAGACACAGAAAAATATTTGAAAACCGATAACCTCATCTGTTTCCGTAGACACAAAGGCCCATGTTTACTAAGCAGTGCTCTACCATAATACACCTTCCGAAACTGAGATCTTATGGACTATTAACCTAAATGTGCTGTAAGGGGTCTTCGGGCGCTGCAAGATCTCTTAGGAATGACACAGCTGAGTAAATACCTTCTGCCATTCTTCTATGAAATATTCCCAGAGACCCAATTAGTTATGATCAGTCATTACCAACAGCTGTTTTTCTATATTCTAAAGCCGGAATTCAGA
The DNA here is from genome assembly GCF_040206685.1 of Ascaphus truei. Classification (NCBI taxonomy): domain Eukaryota; kingdom Metazoa; phylum Chordata; class Amphibia; order Anura; family Ascaphidae; genus Ascaphus; species Ascaphus truei. The sequence goes on from NC_134483.1 coordinate 212,281,885, forward strand.
GGTAGCAGACTTCATTGCTTCTGCTAATGCAGAATATAACAGTTTCCATAGGACTGTAATAACACAGAAAACCACAAATTATCCCATTATAATGTGCCAGTGGGACCAATAACCTTTGCTATGGTACATCTGTACATTACAAATGTTTGAAAAAGAAAACACAAGACTCCAGCGATAATTACAGGTTTAGTTACTGAAGACACAACCCCTATCGGACAGATTCTTTAAAACAAATAAATATTATAACAGTATAGGAGTAATGGGATCTCCTATTCAAGAAGGTAAATTATGTATTATATGCAGAGAAGGAACATAGAATTTTTGATCCGGTTGCAAGTTACACCAACTGTACCCCCTCCACCCCCAATTTATAGAACCAAGGCAACACCAGGCCCCAAGATGTTAACTTGGGGAAAGTGTTAACTAGCCCATCCCCCCTTATGTAAGTGGCCCTGAGAGTCATCCCCCCACTCTCTCACACACTCTCCCTCTCACTCCTCCTCTATCATTTTTCATCCGTTTCCCCCTCTTCCCTCTGTCCACCATCCACTCTCACTCCCCACCCTCTTTCTTCCTCAATTTCTCCCATCACCTCTCCCTCCCCCATGCCTTCTCTCCCCTCCATCCTCTCTCCGACAAGCCCCTTTTATTATTCCCCCCATTCCCCCTCTCCCTCCTTCCATTTCTCCCCCCATCTTCTCTCTCTCCCACCCATCCCCATCTTCTCTCTCACTCTGCCTCACCCTGTCATGCTGACAGATCATACTGACACAGCACACTGACCCTGAGGCATAGTATACTTACACATTAGTCTATCTGCACGGCTGCTGCCGAGTCTTGGAGGAGTTCTAAATAGAAGGGAGAATCAACAAATTCTCATCCTTTCAAGCAGTGCACAGCACAGCTAAGACAAAGTACAAAGTGCAGGAAATGCACGAGGATAATTGTCCCACATAAAGGGTCATTCGATTTTTGTTTTCATCTCCAATAGCGTCAGTGACTGATAATCCTTATTGAGTCAAAGGCTCTTGATGGTCGACAGAAGATAAAGTTTCAAAGATGCAGGTGGTCCCTACTTCTACTGATTTGAGATGCGCGCCACTGTCTCGCATATAACTTCCCTCACCCCTCCTCACAGTTCACCCGATCCTGCTTTCATGTCATGGGGCAAGAGCTTTCCCCTAGCTCCGCCTCTGATCGTATGTAACTAGTTCCATTAATGCTTCCCTCATGTCTGGCCTGTGTATTGTAGCTAACTTGTACTGTATGTATTTGCAGAATGTGAAAAAGTTGAATGTGTGTTATAATTATTATTTTTTTATTTGTGCAGCCCTCTTTCCCCGTGACTAAGGGAACTATGCGTGCTGAGTACCTGTCTGGCATACAGGAGGCATAATCCTCCGCCTCTGGGAGCCTGGGGTGATCTCGTTCTTACTGAATATTGCGCCTCCACCTGGGAGGGATCCTAGCGCTGCAGGATAACCCCTCACAGGAACCAATAGAGTGAATAAAGATATACAACAAAAGACAGAAAAGCCCAAAGCTACCTTCATCCTTATTGGGCGAAACGCTCACGTGACCGCCCTATCACGCGACACGCATCGCACGCCCCTCCCGCTTCCGTGCGCACGCACCTGCACGCTGTATAGACGTGATCACTGCGTTTAGGCAGGCTGATCGCTCAGCGTGCGGACGTGTCCACGCAGTCTGCCCCTCTATGGACGCACCCTTAGACAGGTCTGCAACCCCGCCTTTCACCATTATCACCCAGCACACAACACTGCCAATGCAGCAAGGGATTCTGGGAAATGACATGCAAATGAGCACACAGTGCCACCTTTTGCTTCAAAACCATTCAACATGGTTCCCTATAGGCTTAAGATTGCTGCACGTTCACAGCTTTGAGCACAGCCAGGGTTAAGATGCATAGTCAGTAAACCCACCCACAGACAGCTGTTTCGACCTTAATGGGTCTCCTGAGTGTGGGGTTGGTTATACTGGCTTTGCAAAAATGAAGCAAGGCTATGTTACATATAGGATATATATAAGGATATACATAATGTGTTTTTTGTTTTTTTGTTTTTTAGCTTACTGGGATTCTGTGAGTGAATAAAGATACACACACTGGTATAACTAACTTATCTTTACTGACACATATAACTAAACAACACAAAAACAATACAAAGCCCCCACAATACATAGTTACATAGTTACATAGTTACATAGTTACATAGTAGATGAGGTTGAAAAAAGACGTACGTCCATCAAGTTCAACCTATGCTAAATTTAGACAACAGATACTTTATTCTATAGCTATACTTACTTATTGATCCAGAGGAAGGCAAACAAAAACCCCCATTAAGAGGAAAAATTAATTCCTTCCTGACTCCAAGAATTGGCAATCGGATTAATCCCTGGATCAACATCCTTCCCATGTATACTTATTTGGTATATCCCTGTATACCTTTCCCATCTAAAAAGATATCCAACGGTTTTTTAAACAAATCTATTGTATCTGCCATCACAGTCTCCATGGGTAATGAATTCCACATTTTAACTGTTCTTACTGTAAAGAACCTTTTCCTTTGTTGCTGGTGAAATTTCCTTTCCTCCAACCTTAAGGGATGGCCCCGAGTTCTTTGTACTGCCCGTGGGATGATTAGTTCTTTTGAAAGCTCCTTGTATTGTCCCTGAATATATTTGTATATAGTTATCATATCCCCTCTTAGACGCCTCTTTTCTAATGTAAATAAATCTAATTTAGCTAGCCTCTCCTCATAAGTTAGAATGTCCATCCCCTTTATTAATTTGGTGGCTCTTCTCTGCACTCTCTCTAGTTCCATAATGTCTTTTGTTAGGATTGGTGCCCTAAATTGTACTCCATATTCAAGGTGTGGTCTTACTAATGCTTTGTAAAGGGGCATAATTATGTTTACTTCCCTTCCATCCATTGCCCGTTTGATGCAAGATAAGATCTTGTTTGCCTTTGCCAGCTACTGCATGACATTGGGCACTATTGCTAAGCCTGCTGTCTACCAGCACTCCTAAATCCTTCTCCATCAAGGATTCCCCCAATATATCTCCATTTAATTTGTAAGTCGCCTTTTTATTCTTGCATCCCAAATGCATAACCTTACATTTATCTGTATTAAACCTCATTTGCCATTTACCTGCCCACGTTTCCAGTCACCCCAAGTCCTTCTGAAGAGAAATTACATCCTGCTCTGATTCTATTACCTTACACAATTTAGTATCATCAGCAAAGATGGAGACTTTGCTCTCAATCCCAACCTCAAGGTCATTAATAAACAAGTTAAAAAGCAGGGGTCCCAGTACCGATCCTTGAGGTACTCCACTCACGACTTTAGCCCAACCTAAAAAAGTTCCATTTATGACAACCCTCTGTTGTCTGTCCTTTAACCAGTTTTCAATCCAGGTGCATATATTATTACTGAGTCCAATTTTTTTTATTTTGTACACCAACCTCTTGTGTGAAACCGTATCAAAAGCCTTTGCAAAATCTAAGTAGACCACATCAACTGCATTACCCTGGTCTAAATTCCAACTTACCTCCTCAAAGAAACAAATAAGGTTAGTTTGGCAAGATCTATCCTTCATAAATCCATGCTGACTATTACTAATAATTTTGTTTTCCATTAGGTATTCCTGAATATTATCCCGTATTAAACCTTCAAGTAGTTTCCCTACTATTGAAGTCAGGCTTACAGGTCTGTAATTCTCTGGGTGTGATCTAGCTCCATTTTTAAATATAGGCACCACATCTGCTTTACGCCAATCTTGTGGTACTGAGCCTGTGGAAATGGAGTCCTTGAATATTAAATATAATGGTTTTGCTATTACTGAGCTAAACTCCTTGAGAACAATACAGTACCCACACAATATAAACCACCCTGGTGGCACCCCCCAAAGTACTGAGGGTACCCATGGCACCTAACCACAATGGTGTCCACAGAGCCAGACCCACCCAAAGAGTGTGTGGAGTAGTGCTACCCCCTGTGTATGGCCATTGGTACACATCAGTACCTTCCTGGTATTAGGCCAGACCAGGCCAACTTGGACTGGTGGCTCCGCAGAACCGCACTGTGATCCTACAACGCGGTGTCCGACTGATCCTCTTCCTCTCCTTCCTGAAGGTGTCCGCCTCTTCAGGGAGCTCCAGCTGGAGGGTGTCCAAGACCGCAGGCCGCAGCTCACCGCATAGCGTCCTTCACCGGTGTACTAACACTAGGTAGCTATTAGGGAAGCGTTCCTATCTGGGGCCTTCCCTACAGCACCACAAGCTACAAAGGCGTCAGGGCCTAGCTGGGACCTGTGGGGAGATCTGGCCTAGTTCAGGGGCTACTGGCACCCTGAACACATCCTCACCCCTTGCTATCCTGCTCCCGACTGGCGCGCAGCTCTGCTTCGCGCCAAAACCTACTCTTGCTCCTTGCAACGATCCGAGCGCCCTATAGGCTGTATTACCCCACGTGGGGTGCCTACCCTGGAGCATGCTGGGACCCATAGTCCCATGCGGGGCCGCCGGTAATGGCCGCCGCACAACCGTTCTACTGCGCATGCATGAACCGTTCCATTACGTCTGCGGAAAAAGGCTACCGCTTGTGCCACCGGTCCGTCGCAGAGCTCTGGTCACCAAGTCACTCTGCTGCCTTCACACACACGCCACGGAGGTGAGCGGCAACCCGGCTACATTTGTAAAGCACCAACATATTCTGCAGCGTGATACTATTGGGGACCAGAGATTTGATAATTACATAAACAGAATTACATACAAATAAGGACAATAATGTGCTAACAGATTCAATGAGGTAATGAAGGCCCTGCTCATGAGAGCTTACAATCTAGAGTTTAAGGCATGTTGTAATGTAGTGCAGGACTTTGTAGAAGCAAGGGGATGAATGGTAGACATATCATAAACTTTGTCATTGAGATTTTATTTTGTATTTATCTCACCCCTATTTTGTTAACTAGATTATATAACTGTCAATTCTCCATAAAGTCAAATTAATAATGTGCATTTTTAATCTTTCTGTCACTACACACAGCACTCCTCAGTAACTAAAATTACACTTGCAGAGGAATTAGAACCCCAGGGACAAATAGTACAAACAACAGTTTCTCATTTGCCTGACAATCTATTTTATAGCTTAATTCCTACCCATATACAACAATAAGCAATCAATTTGTATTCAACTAGCAAGTCTTGATGTTTTGTGCCAACCAAAAATGCATGAGTCATTCTCAAGAGTACATCAGAACCTTTCATACCTTAACATGCCTGCAATACACTGACCTAATCAGTCCCTGACATTTTGTAAAAGAACACAGAATATTGGAGATTCTATTTGCATTTTATTTGTGCCAATTGCGGAGAAAGTATATTAAATGCACGTATAGCGTTGTAGATATCAGACTGATATTTTGTTTTGCATATACTAAAAGCATGACCTGCATTCAGTCTTTACATGTTCTTGTCTTTGTCAGTCAATCATAAAAAATAAAATAAATCCACATCTGCTGCTACAGTGCTTACATGGAGTAAAGCAGCACCATTAGATTCTTCTGTACTGTATGGGTTGAGAGTGGCAAAGGCATAATAACAATTAATAATTAATTATGAAGGAATGGGAGACAAAAGCATAACTACTGTATACATTACACTGCATTACTAAAAACTAAGGTAATTCCTGTGCAAGATTTCAACATTATGACTGGGAAAGAAAATTAAAAAGTCTTCTGGAAGTTGGATGTGCCAATTGTAGATGGAATTTAGATCATAGTATAATCTATATTTGTAGGTTTGGTACTCTTTGACAAACCTTCAATTCTGCATTAAGCCACATTATAGGCTAAAGCAGTAAAATTCCGGCATTACTGAAATCCCTGCTCTCTGATTGGTCAGAATTCCGGGCATTATTTTTTCAGTAATGCCCGGAATTTTTGACAACTTGCCAACTCACCTCAAAACAGAGATGCAGGGGATCGCGCTGAGAAAAAAACCGGCAAGTTTAAATCTTAACTGCAGCAGCCCTGCTCCTCTCCTCACCGATCACACTGAACACGCAGCACAAGCAGCCTCTCCCCCCTCTCTCACACAGCTGCTAGTGCTGTCAGAAGCTGCTGTGTTCCAACTGGTAACTTTGTTGCTTGCAACAAAGTAATATTTCTCACCACATCTATTGCCTGTGCTACTGTAAGGTAATTTGTATTTCTTTTTATTTAGTTATAGTTAATAGTTAATATCACAGTCCCCCCATTTCTCTCCCACCCCCACCTCCACCCACCTCTCCCCCTCCATTCCCCCCAATTCTCCCCCTCACCCCTTTTCTCCCCTCACCTCTCCCCCCACACCTCTTTCTCTCCCCCCCTCACCTCTCTCCCCCCTCACCTCTCTCCCCCTCACCTCTTTATTCCCCCGCCTCACCTCCCTCTTCCCCCTCTCACCTCTCTCTTCCCCCCCTTTGCCTCCCTCTTCCCCCCCCCTCACCTCCCTCTTTCCCCCCCCCCTCACCTCCCTCTTTCCCCCCCCTTCACCTCCCTCTTCCTCCTCTCACCTCCCTCTTCCCCCCCTCACCTCCCTCTTCCCCCCCTCACCTCCCTCTCCCCCCCCTCACCTCCCTCTTCCCCCCCTCACCTCCCTCTTCCCCCTCACCTCCCTCTTCCTCCCCCTCACCTCTCTCTCACCTCCTCTTACCCCTCACCTCCCTCTAACCCCTCACCTCCCTCTTATCCCTCACCTCTCTCGCCCCCCTCGCCTCCCTCTTCCCCCCCCTCACCTCCCTCTTCCCCCTCTCACCTCCCTCTTCCCCCCCTCACCTCCCTCTTCCCCCCCACCTCCCTCTTCCCTCCCTTCACCTCTCTCTTACTCCCCCCTCACCTCCCTCTTCCTCCCCCTCACCTCCCTCTTCCTCCCTCTCACCTCCCTCTTACCCCTCACCTTCCTCTTACCCCTCACCTCCCTCTTACCCCTCACCTCTCCCCCCCCCTCGCCTCCCTCTTCCCCCTCTCACCTCCCTCTTCCTCCCCCCCTCACCTCCCTCTTCCTCCCCCTCACTTCCCTCTTACCCCTCACCTCCCTCTTACCCCTCACCTCCCTCTTACCCCTCACCTCTCTCCCCCCCACCACCACTTCTCCCTTCCCCCCTCCTTCACTTCTCTCTTTCCCCCCTCACCTCTCTTCCCCCCCCTTCACCTCTCTCTTCTCCCCCTCCTTCACCTCTCTCCCCCCTACACCTCTCTTCCCCCCTAAACCTCTCTCTCTCCACCCCTCAGCCCTCTCATCTTCTACTTTACTACTTTTTCCTACACAGGTATATACACTGATAAAAATCAATAAATACAAAAATGTATCTTTGGCCGCATTCATGCTGCGTGGAGTACAGCAGCGCACATGAAAACAGCGCCGTTATGCCTTAAAATAATGGCCGCTGCATCTGTACTGCTGCGGCCAAGTTTATTCGAGCATTTGCCCGTTCTTGGCCGCAGCAGTAGCCTGGCGCGCGCCCGAGGGTGACGGGCGCGCGCCGAAGCAGCGGAAGAGCGCCCTCCGATCGGGGCGCTCTCCCTACCGCTGCCGGGTCCGCCGGGTCCCCCGGAACCCCCTGCCGCCGTCCCGCAATCGCGGGACACCAGGGCTCCCTCGGGGAGCCCTGGACGCGCGTGCAGGGGGCGCAGGCTCCCAAAGACGCGTGACAGGGGCGGCCACTAGCAAGCCGGGAAATCTCCCGGCTTGCGGATCTGGCCGCACTGCAATTAAGTGTGTCGGCAGTGTATATGTGTGCTAAACATTTTTCCCCACTGCCTCTTACCTGTGGGACTCCCTCACACTCTTTATATGCCAAGCACCTTCTTTACTCATCTTTAAGTCCAACCTAAAAACACTCCTTTCGAAGGAAGCATTTCAATATCCTGAACTCATGGCAACTGTGTCACAACTACAGTCACACTTAGGCCTCGTCTCCAGTGCTCGCGGCTGCACGCGCTATGGTGTGCGCAGTGCGAACAAGATATGCCCTCTATTCGGCTGGCCTCCAATCATTGGCTATGCGCGGCTGCAGAAAGCGCGATACGTGACCACCTTTGCAATTTGTCTTTTGGCGCAGCGGACGAGCGTTGACTACGTCACAGCAGCGGTTCAGATAATGAGGATGAAGCAGCTGCATGACGTAATGGCTGCGCCCCCGCCCATCGCAAGTGATCTGGAGTCCTTCAGATCACTCGGATGCAGGGAACGAGTACCGCCGGCTACCCCGTTGCACGCACAGCGCATGCACTGGGGCTGTAGCCTTACCATTGTGGTCAAGCAACTACTGTACCTGTAAGTCTCCTAACATACCACTTAGATTGTACTGTAAAATATCTGGAATAGTGATTTTCTTTCCTATTGTCTGATTTTATGTTGTTGCTTTTTCTGTATTATAAGTCCCTATATTGTGCTGTCTTTTGTAAAGTTCTCAGTACATTGCTGGTTTAATAGAAATAAAATTATACAGTACATACAAAATACTAACACACAAGTGTTAGTGTATATGGCCACAGAATTTTATTCATATTGTTATATATGTGAATAGGACATTTCCACTAGCAAAAAAAGTATACTGTAGGCAGAATTCCTGCTTGTACAAACTCAATGGTCCAAATAGGGTAATCAACATTCCATGAGAGAACATTGCCATGTCATGCTGTAATATCACCTCTTCCTCCATAAGTGGGCTCTATCAGCACTGTCACTAAGCATATGATTTAACTCGGCCTCTTCCCCTATAATAAGAGTCGCTGCTGTACATTCTGGAGCCCTATATCATTGCTCCAATCAGAGAGAGAATGAGTCTCTGATATGCCATATCCCTAAGGAGAATCTGTGAGTGGAACTGATTTACATTCACTTATAAGACTTTATCATCATATTGGTCACACTATTGTATTTCCTCCCACACTAGCCAAAATACAAAACTCCCAGCCATAAACCAGTCCTTCACTTTTGAGCTAATGATTTTCAATTCCTTATCCCTAAAACATGCTTCCTCTTGGCCAGGCTACAGGTCACTTGGACCCCAAGTCATGCCACCTTTGTGCTAATTACCCTGGTGTTTCCTTTTTTGTATTCTAAAAAATACAATAACTACAGTATGTTTTCTTCTAATGCTCCAGGATACGACATAAAGATTAATTTACCTACAGTTTATTTTCCAGTATGTATTGAATTATTTTTTTGGTCTGGAATTGAAATGTATTATTACTTAATGTTTAACGTCATGCTTTTTATTACACAGAACATGAATACAGTATGGTTGGTAAACCTGTTTTTGCATATACATTATTAATTCTTACTTTTCTTGCCATTCATTTTATTACTTGCAATTAATAATTACTTACTGAGATTTGCATCTACTGTACATGAGAAATTTAGGGTGCACATTAAACAGGGATTATCCTTCATCTCTAAAAATTGAGGTCTTAGTAGAGCACTTTGCCTTATCCACAAAATTAAAATCTTTCTAACTTCATACCATCATTGCTGTATGCTTTTGTTGTCATTTGTAATCAGACATGTGGAAAGGCAGATATCGATTTGTAAAATGTTTATACAAGGGTATCTGCAGTGCGGTAAATTTGCTCAGAGAGCAATATAAATCAATTAGTTTCCTATACTATATAATTTAAAGGTGAATTGTTTTCTTTTGAGAGTAAAAATCAGGAAAAAATGGTCAACTCCAAATTCTTTCAAACACGCATAACTCCTCCTACTTGGAGACAAAATATCTTAAAACAGCAAAAATCTGTAGTGCATTTCTACGTTTAAAATGTTGGTTAGATATGGTGCCCTTTTTGCCCTATACGTACTGTACAACACACAATAATAACTAAAAAAGCAAAAATCAGAAGCGCATGCTCCAGTATTTACTTATAATAAGAATAATAATAATAATATTTCATATAGCACATTTCTCCCAATGGACAGGATATTTAACACTGTCTGGCACTGTCCAACCCACTTGATAGCGTAGATTTCCGAATATGATCCTATAGTGTTGACCCTCATGATATTGATACCTATATTCGGTCATCTAATCAGCGGTGCGCAAACTCCCTGCGCTATGCCCCCCCCTACCTTCTATCCTCCAAGGGGACAGTAAGTCTTGCTACCTACATCTGTATTGTGTGTCTTTGTACCATTCATTTTCTGTAAACAAGCACTGTACCAATTTTCGTATATTAAATCTAAAATGTAATAAGTACGTATGGGCACAAATTGAACCTAATACCTTTTTGAAGAGATTAACTGCATATTGGACACATTTGGCTACATTAGGGTTTTGTATTAATTAGATATTATAAACAGGGGACAGGGACCCCTGAGGGTAAGACCGTAAATTATTCTTGGTGGTAGTAGCGTAATTGAATTTTAGTGTGATGGTTTGGGGGAGATATTGCTCATTGTTGGTGCCCTGTGAGGAGGTTAGTCAGCTGGGGGTTTTAACCCCTTTTACATACACAAGTCACGTGCACACAGGTGTGGTGTTCATGACAATGCCTATTTCACATTTAAGAGTAATAGGATTAACCGTGTTTCTTGCATATGTCTTTCTCTCAAAAGAGGATAGATTAAAAAAAAAATGTTTTCATGCAGTCTAAGTTTACATTCATTCAACTCCTATCTTCATACCCTGTTGGAATAAATACACTCTAAAAATGTATTTACTGTAGGATTTCAATCTATAAAATGCTCTTTACTTCATTTGCTTTACATTTCTGATTTTGTATAGTGCTAAGCTGATTCAACTTGTTTAATTTGTTTATAAAGCTCAAGTTGTTTTTTTCCCAAAACAAATTGTATAAAGAATATGAAAATGGTCTATTTGGAAACAAAACACCTTTCATTTCCCTTAAAGTTCCTGCGTTGCAGAAATTGCACAGATGAGTATTGATTTTGTGATACATTGCAATGTGACCCTGTAAGTAATAGACTTAATTATATTTGTTATATATTGATACAAAATTCAATCTAAATTAGTTAATACTAGCAGTATGAGTAGCAGTAGCAGGCTTGACAAGACCTATTCGTTTAAAGTAATTTTCACTCTGTACTCTGTAGAAGATAGCCTCATTAATTTTGAGCATCACTTGTGGTGTTAGTCTTCAAAAACCGAGTCACAGACGGATATTCATAGGTGGTTTGGACAGTAAAAAAAAAAAAATCGAGAGAATGCTCCTCAAACCACTGATGTTTACCCTTCATCAAAAAAGAGAGAGAGAGAGAGAGAGAGACCTATTTTACTAGGATCCCATGTGCCATATATATCCCCTCAAACCAACCTTGAAACAACATGTGGAGACACCTGTGCACAAAAAGGAGCACATCTGAGATACTGTACTTGTAATATACTATATGCTAATAGGATATGCAAAGAATATTGTAATGACTCCTATCAGCATTTATCTCAGGTGTGTTCTTCTTTAAGTACAGGTGTCTCTCTACGTGTTGTTTGAAGGTTCGTTTGAGGGGATATATATAGCACTTGGTCTCTCACTAATTTTCTAAGTCATTAACTGTGTTCTACCAATAAAAATATAATTTCACGTTTTTTTTCTGGTATAGCACTGGCAGGGTTGCAATGCACACTGTTATTTACAATCTACAGCAGTGATTCACAATTCCAGTCCTCAAGTACACCCAAACAGATATTTCTGATTCAGCACAGGGGGGCTCAATCGGTGGCTCAGTCATTTTGACTGAGCCACCTGTGCTGAAGCAGGAATATCCTGTAAACCGGATCTGTTGGTGACCCTTGAGGACCAGAATTGGGAATCACTGATCTACAGTATCTACTGCATTGGTTAAATGGACCTAAGGTGACATACCAAAATGTACTTTTAAATAGGATAGCATATTGTAGTTTCAATTAAAGTCTCCTTACCACTTGATCCTTCTCTCACTAATGGGTAATAGGGGAGAAATCATTTATATAAATTGTTTAATTAGCAGTAGAATTTCTCTGCTACAAACCCTGTGTTGTATTAAGATATGTAAAAATCCTGCATTTGGCATGTCGTTCAACCTTCTCAGGCTGATCTTTTCATATGAAATGTAATTTTTTAAATCGTAAAAATAATCCAATGTGTAGACATGAACAATTCCATTGCCATTATCACTTCTTAAGTAGTCACTCTCCCTTTCCCCCTCTCACTCTCCACATCTCTCTTTCTCTTTCCCCCAAATCTTTCTTCCTTCTCTCTCCCCTTCTCTCACACTCCCCCTCCTCTCTCCCCCGTCTCTCTCACTGTCTTCCCCTCTCGCTCTCTAACCTTTTTTTAACCCCTCTCTCTATCTCACTCTCTGTCTCCTTCAGATGCATTAAATAAATTGCATTGTCATTGTCAATTCTTAAGTAGCTACTGGTATATTTAATGTATACATCTGAAATCTAGATGTACTATCTCCCTGCATTTAAAATAAAAAGTAAAGTGTGAAGGATAGGTCCCCCACCACCAGAGCAGCCGACAGCTTTCCTGAGAACAAGGACTAGAGTCTTCACCGGGGCACTAGGTTATTGAGCAGGGGGAGGTGTCCGCTCCCCTCCTCTCGATGGCCCTGAAAGTACCCCCTCTTTCTATCACACACTTCACCTCACTCACTCTCATTTTCCCCCTCTCACTCTCCCCCATCTTTCTTTCTCTTTCCCCATCAATCGACCTTTCTTCTCTCTCCACCTCTCCCCCTTCTATCTCACTATCTCCCCCTCTCTCTCTAACCTTATTTTTCACCTCCTCTCTATCTCCTCCCCCCTCTGGCCCTACCTGTAGAGCAGGGGTGCAGGGTCTGTCCAGGCCCTACCCAGTGCCTATAAAAGAAATTAGGCCCAACTCTTTGCCCTCCCCCTCCAATCTCTCACTTTTTCTCCCCGTCTCTCTAATTCCCCTTCTCCCACACTCACTGCCCCTCTCTCTTTCTTACTCCCCTTCCACTCTCTTTATCCCTTACTTTTCCACTTCACTCTTTCCCTCTCCCTCCCACACTCTCTACCCCCTCATTCCATTCTCCTCCACTCTCTCACTCTCTTCCCCATCTCTCCCTCACCCTTCCCACACCTTTCATCCTGTTTTCTAAACCCTACTCCCCTCTCTCACTCTTTCCCACACCTTTTTCTCACCCTCCAATCTCTCCCACCCCCCTCTCCCTCCTCTCTCTTCACTCGCTCTACCCCACTCTTCTATCTTACGCCTCTCCTCTCTCTCACCCCTTCCCACACCATTCGTCTTGCTTTCTAAATCCCCTACTCTTATTCTTTCCCCCTCTTCTCTCACTTCCTTTATCCCTCACTTCCTGCCCACACCTTTCATCTTGCTGTATAAATCCCCTAGTCTCTCACTCTTTCACCCTGCTTTCACTCCCCATCCTCTCTCTTAATCTCCCTCTTCCATCTTTCTCACTCCCCCCCCTTCTCTCTTTCTTCTCCGTCGCCTCACTCGCCATCCTCTCTCTCACTCTCCCATTTCTCTCACTCCTCTCCCATTCCTCTCCTACCTCTCTCTCACACCCTCTTTCACTCTTCCCCATCTTTCTCGTCTGCCTTTCACCCCCTCCCCCCCAGGTCCCTACCTATAGAGTGCGATCTGTGCATGCCCTACATGGTGGCTGGGGTGGACCTCACACTGCTGCCAGGCCCAGGACAGATGGACCTACCCACCCCTTTCATCTTGCTTTCTTTTATGAGGAAAATATGTTGTGCTGAATGATGCTGCGTAGAAGATTTCAGATTCGAGAAGCATACAATGAACATGCATTTTGAACACTCAAATGGATTACTAAAACCAAATTGTGGAATATACTTTTGAAATAGATACAAATGGTCAAACAGTGGAAAAAAGTTAACAATATTTTGTTTTAAAACATTGCAAAACAACACATACATTTTAATATCTTCCAATGGACACCGTAGGATTCACATTGTAATGGGTGTGATAATACCAAATGATCTGCACATAATTATTCAGAACAGAAGAGAATAGGCAGACCTAATTGTGAGGGGATAGATATGAAATTATTAACGAAAACAAATATTGTTAAAATGTAATTGCAAACATAATAGGCCATATGCTGCAATTTGAATTGTAGGAACACAATTGTTTGTTAAGCACCAGAAAATAACCGGGTTTCTAGTACATTCTATTTGTCCTATTACAAATGCCTGAGTCCTCACAGATATTCGTGCATAAAATTACTAAACCATGAAAAACTATCAAGATTGCAAAAAACATTAGAAATGTTGATGTCATATTCTACTTGCAGTAGGAAATGAAAGTCATAACTTATACTGGCACATATTGTTGGTTAATAAAAGCAAACATCTGTAGTACAATAAAACTAGATATCCTAGTAACTTAATATATATATATATATATATATATATATATATATATATATATATATATATATATATATCTCTCTCTCTCTCTCTCTCTCTCTCTCTCTCTCTATATATATATATATATATATATATATATATATATTAACAAATATAATAAAGTAAAAAAATCTGTATTAATTTAAAACGGGCATTCTGGAAGACAATAGGTTTACAGTCTGTTGAGTTAGCATTATATTGGGAATAGACTACAGTGTTCTTTAAATTAGGGGAGTAAAATCTTTTTTCCCTGCACCCCCCTGCCGGCTGTCCCCCTCTCTGTGTGCCCCCCCTCTAACCTCAGCTCCAGCTTGTGGGCGTCATGACATCACGTTGCCATGGCAACGTGACATCACATGACCTTACGGCGTCGTTTGATGCCGCGTTGCAATGGCGCCGCGTCTCCAGAAGCCGTCTGAGCCAAGGTAAGTGCAGTTAACAGAGGCCTTCGCCACTTCCCTGGCACTTAATTTAAGTGCTTTCGGGAAGCACACATGGCCTCTGTAAACCCCGCGCCACCCGCACACAATCTCCAGTTTGCACACCCCTGCTCTAAACTTTAATGTGTGCTACCTTATTTGTATGTATGTATATCTTTATTTATATAGCGCCATTAATGTGCATAGCGCTTCACAGCAGTAATACACGCAACATAACAATATAAAATAACAAATAATACAAATAACACAATGGGAAGAAGTGGTTCAGACATAAAGTAACATTAGGAAATGTAATCCCTGCCCTGCAGAGTTTACAATCTAAGTGGTAAGAAGGAAGAACGTACAGAGACAGTAATCGGTGGTTTGGGGCATGAGTCCCAATCACAGTGCTCAATCCAAATCTGAACCTTTAGACAATAATGAGTATGAGTCCACATATCATGGTAACAGGAAACTGTATCGGCCAGCAGGTAGAGTAATGAGACCCAGTGCTTTATAAATGCAGCAAAAAGACACTTAGTATAATGGCAATAGTCCATGTGTCATAATGAAATAAAGGTTAACATACCGTTGTTGTATGGAACTCGGCCATACCAAACCCTTATGCTGCAGCACTATTCCAGGTCATCCAGTATCCCTGTGAGGGAGAAATATACTCACAGCAGGCTTGTTCCAATGTAGCGTGCAGCACGCTCACTATCCACATAGAAGTTGAAATCCAAAGATTCCTGCGGTGCACAGCAAAATAGGGTAGAGGACCAGCAAGGTGTAGTTTAAAAATATACTTTATTGAATCAGCATGGTACAGGGGACACACACTCTGATGCGTTTCGGACTGGTATAGTCCTTAGTCATAGAGCTGATCCGCGCCATTCATCCCCACTGATTTAAAGGGCTAAGCCCGCCCCCCTACGTCATCGCGCTCCCCGTTTTTGGCGCGAAAATCGCTGATATGTGATCTAATTGGCTTGGACTCCCAGCGCATAGAATGACTATCTGCCGTATATATGTTTAAAGGGGAGTGATGTTCCTCCCCCTGCGTCATCGCGCTACTCATTTTGGCGCGAAAATCGCCACACTATAGCCTCATTGGCTGAGACTCCCAGCCAATAGGAACGCTGACTGCCCTAGGTATGCCTGAGGATAAGGGGAATGACGCGCATCTAGCTTCAGCGCCCAGACCCCTCTGCCGACACGTAACGCGTCGTTGCTAGGCAACGACTATAAACAATAACAAAAGAATCCTCAATCCTCTCAGAGCGATACCAGGCTATATGGTACTAATGGGGTACCCAGGGAGGCGAGGAAGGAGAGGAGGGGAGGGGAAGGGGGGGAGGTGAAGGGGAAGGGAAGTGAGGGGGAGGGAAAGGGAAAGGAAAGGGGAAGGGGGGAAAGGGGAAGGGGGGGGGGTAGACTTACAAGAAAATCATGTGGGGATGAACTAAACAGGTTAAAACTAACATAGTAAAAACATATTAAATCAAGTACAACAAAACGTGAATAACATACAAATACATAATGTAGCGAATCTAAAATCTGAAATGGAGGTTACATGTATAGATTGAGGAGAAAAGTTGTTCAACAATATTTATCATATTAATGTATTCAATTAATGTTATTGTTGATAATTAACTTTTAGTAATGCATAAGTTTTGATCTATGAATAAACATATGTAATAAAAACATATACAATATAATAAAGTATCCATTTGAGACAGTTATTTTTTAGCTGTGTAAACAATAGACCTGGTTTCTAACGCAAGGCGAGCAAAATTATTATATGAGAATACAGTGGATATTAGATATTCATATTACATGTTATCCAATACATTTGAATAAACGAAAGCTACTCTAATTTTTGTGTTTTTATAAATTTTTGACCAAAAACTAGGGCAATTCAGTTAATAGAATGGGCTCATACATCCCTTTGAATCAAGTTAAAAAATGTTTGAGCTCCCAATCTTGGTTCATGCCCCTGGGTGCCAATGTCCCAAGGGCATAAATCCAGAACATCTCCCTGCGGTTTAGTGATGCTTCTCTATGTCCTCCTCTAGGGTGTATAGAGATGTTCTCAATGGCACTATATGTAAGAGTTTTTATTGATCCTGAGGGACACGTGTTAAAATGACGTGCTACCGGGAAGCGTTCATCGCTGTTCTTTATACTCCGGATGTGTTCTGTAATTCTTACTTTCAAAGCCCTACTTTCTTACTTACTTAAGTGCATGTGGAAGTGGCTACACTGGCGACACACTTTATTCGAGCTTGGCTAGTCCCACGAATTCGGGTATACCCGGGTGTATTGAGGTTTGTGACTGTTTTCTGCCCGAGTGCATTGAGTTATTTTCCAAGCAGGGATTGAAGCATTTTATTCCCGCTGGCTGCAATACTGCACAGTATATATATATAAACTGCATTACAATTCATGAATTTATGCCATCTGGTAGACACGCGAAGCATTGCAGCCTATTAAATCCTAATCATTATCATTTAACAGATCAGCCGCCCATCAGCCAGGCATGAACCCAGGCTGGGAAGGCAAATGCAACGGGGCTTGTCAGAGGTTAGGAGCGGCGCATTCCAGGTATCTGCCAGGTACATACCGGGTATTTGCTCGAATAAAGTGTGTCGGTGCAGTATATAGGCAGGACCATTAGGGCTTTGAAAGTAAGAATTACAGAACACATCCGGAGTATAAAGAACAGCGATGAACGCTTCCCGGTAGCACGTCATTTTAACACGTGTCCCTCAGGATCAATAAAAACTCTTACATATAGTGCCATTGAGAACATCTCTATACACCCTAGAGGAGGACATAGAGAAGCATCACTAAACCGCAGGGAGATGTTCTGGATTTATGCCCTTGGGACATTGGCACCCAGGGGCATGAACCAAGATTGGGAGCTCAAACATTTTTTAACTTGATTCAAAGGGATGTATGAGCCCATTCTATTAACTGAATTGCCCTAGTTTTTGGTCAAAAATTTATAAAAACACAAAAATTAGAGTAGCTTTCGTTTATTCAAATGTATTGGATAACATGTAATATGAATATCTAATATCCACTGTATTCTCATATAATAATTTTGCTCGCCTTGCGTTAGAAACCAGGTCTATTGTTTACACAGCTAAAAAATAACTGTCTCAAATGGATACTTTATTATATTGTATATGTTTTTATTACATATGTTTATTCATAGATCAAAACTTATGCATTACTAAAAGTTAATTATCAACAATAACATTAATTGAATACATTAATATGATAAATATTGTTGAACAACTTTTCTCCTCAATCTATACATGTAACCTCCATTTCAGATTTTAGATTCGCTACATTATGTATTTGTATGTTATTCATGTTTTGTTGTACTTGATTTAATATGTTTTTACTATGTTAGTTTTAACCTGTTTAGTTCATCCCCACATGATTTTCTTGTAAGTCTACCCCCCCCCTTCCCCTTTCCCCCCTTCCCCTTTCCTTTCCCTCCCCCTCACTTCCCTTCCCCTTCACCTCCCCCCCTTCCCCTCCCCTCCTCTCCTTCCTCGCCTCCCTGGGTACCCCATTAGTACCATATAGCCTGGTATCGCTCTGAGAGGATTGAGGATTCTTTTGTTATTGTTTATAGTCGTTGCCTAGCAACGACGCGTTACGTGTCGGCAGAGGGGTCTGGGCGCTGAAGCTAGATGCGCGTCATTCCCCTTATCCTCAGGCATACCTAGGGCAGTCAGCGTTCCTATTGGCTGGGAGTCTCAGCCAATGAGGCTATAGTGTGGCGATTTTCGCGCCAAAATGAGTAGCGCGATGACGCAGGGGGATGTACATCACTCCCCTTTAAACATATATACGGCAGATAGTCATTCTATGCGCTGGGAGTCCAAGCCAATTAGATCATATATCAGCGATTTTCGCGCCAAAAACGGGGAGCGCGATGACGTAGGGGGGCGGGCTTAGCCCTTTAAATCAGTGGGGATGAATGGCGCGGATCAGCTCTATGACTAAGGACTATACCAGTCCGAAACGCGTCAGAGTGTGTGTCCCCTGTACCATGCTGATTCAATAAAGTATATTTTTAAACTACACCTTGCTGGTCCTCTACCCTATTTTGCTGTGCACCGCAGGAATCTTTGGATTTCAACTTCTATACAGAGACAGTAAGAAGGTGTTCTGGTAGGTTTGTCTGCAAGGGGCCAAGGTTGATGTATGAGGTGTATAATATCAGCCACCATATGCTTTTTTTGGGTGATTTTTCAAGCCTTAGATTATGTCTAAAAAAAATTTTTAAAACACCAAAAAACTTGATATTGGAAGACGCTATACACACCACTCAGTATAAACAGTGTAAGAATTAGTGAAAAGTAATACAGTGTTTTTTTTTATATACAGTGGCGACAAAGTTTATTAGAGCAAATGCCGCCGGTTCACCGGGATTTACTCCGGCTGGTGCTGAGAAAAGTCAGCGCATCAGCCGCATCCAGCCGCGTCCCCTCTGTTCCCCCCCCCTCCAATCCGCGCGCAATTTATATACCTTCCCGACCCCCTAGCTGCGCCTGCTGTGCCCCTCTGCTTCCCCGCACCCCCGCTTACCTCACTTCAAACCTTCAGGGGAGTCGGGGAAGCCGGGGAAGCCGGGGAAGCCGGGCGCTCACGTGACTGTGACGTCACCGACGTCACGCGAACGAGCCGCTTGTCAACGCTACTCCACGCTGCCGCCACGCATCCTGCCGTGCGGTTTTTGCTTCAATAAACTTTGTCGGTGCTGTATATATATATATATATATATATATATATATATATATATATATATATACAGTCATGTGAAAAAGAAAGTACACCCTCTTTGAATTCTATGGTTTTACGTATCAGGACATAATAACAATCAACTGTTCCTTAGCAGGTCTAAAAATTAGGTAAATATAACCTCAGATGAACAACAACACATGACATATTACACCGTGTCATGATTTATTTAACAAAAATAAAGCCAAAATAGAGAAACTATGTGTGAAAAACTAAGTACACCCTTACTGCTTCCATAGGAATTAAGATGCGCGCGAGTGTGCCCGTGCCCGTGCCCAGGGCAGGTGACACAGTCACTTTGTGTTTGGTACTGGACTATTTTGGGACACTTGGTTCGGTTTTGAGCCCCATTGCAGCTGTTAGTTCTTGGCATACAGGACGCACGCACTGTCCCTTTAAGGGCGCGGGCGCGCAGAGACAGCCTGTGGAACCGGAGGAGGAAGTGAGGAGAGCGGCCTCACGTGGAGTAGAGCTGTGAGCCCCACGAGCGGGCCTCCGTCACTACCACTGTTCCTGGTAACCCATGGAGGGAGGGTCAGCACGAGAGTCGCGGCGCAGCAGGAATAACATCTCTGCTAAGACATCAACAGCACCCAGAGGACTCTATGTTGCAATGCGAGTATATGCCTTGCTGCTTGTAAGTAGGGCTTTGATTTTTCCCATCTGGAAGACCAGCGGTGTTCCATTCTGTCCATACCATTTTATGGCATATTTCTTTTTATTTAATAAATAGTTTTTATAGTCACTAGGAGTCTCTATGTTGTATGTGTCGTTTAAACCTGTTTTAACCCTGCAGAGTTGCACTATCATCTGTGCTTGTTTGTGTTTTTTCCCTTACATGGCCTGTCAAGCAAGTGTGCTGTACCCCTGAGGAGTACAGGACTATCCATTGAACTTTTGGCGCCAGGTTTTTTTCTTTGTTTCCAAGTATTTTCTGTTAGTACTGACAGTATTACTAGGCAGCCATTACATTTTTTATTTTTACTTGTCACATTGGTGTTTTAATCTTTAGTGCTTGTTCACATTTTTTCTTTTTCACATTTTGTTGCAATGGCACAGTCAAAGTCCAGACCTCAACCCGATTGAAATGCTGTGGCTGGACCTTAAGAGAGCTGTGCATAAACAAATGCCCACAAACCTCAATGAACTAAAGCAACGTTGTAAAGAAGAGTGGGCCAAAATTCTTCCACAACGATGTGAGAGACTGATAAAGTCATACAGAAAATGATTATGGCTGCTAAAGGTGGTTCTACAAGCTATTGAATCATAAGGTATACTTAGTTTTTCACACATGGCTTTTCCATTTTGGCTTTATTTTTGTTAAATAAATCATGACACGGTGTAATATGCCATGTGTTGTTGTTCATCTGAGGTTGTATTTACCTAATTTTTAGACCTGCTAAGGAACAGGTGATTGTTATTATGTCCTGATATGTAAAACCATAGAATTCAACGAGGGTGTACTTTCTTTTTCACATGACTGTCTATATATATATATATATATATATATATATATATATATAAAGTAAGTGAATAAGATGGGTGAAATATTGGCTTAGACCTCCGATGGGGACTTGTTCCCACAGTCCCCTTCCACAAATATCTCTCCAAAATTTCAGAGGGAGTGCGATCCAACCCAATAGAAAAGAAAATATATAGTGCACTCTGTTACAACAAGTGATATTCATATATAGACTTGCCTCGTATAAATTTCTTACTTACATCCAGTAAGTAGTTAAAAGCCTTTCTCCAAAATGCTGTGGTTTAGGTCTTTCTTTCTTGAGGTAGGTTTACATGTTCCTCAGGGTGAGAAAAATGGCAAACATGGTGCAGATCAGTTTGCCATAAATTTATAAAAGGTAATATTTTGCATTTTATTCTTGTAAAGAATGTGAGTATGTCTTGCACTTACCTTTTATAAATTTATGACAAACTGATCTGCACAACGTTTGACATTTTTCTCACCCTGAGGAACATCTAAACATACGACAACAAAGAAAGACCTAAACCACAGCATTTTAGAGAAAGGCTTTTAAACTACTTACTGGATGTAAGTAGGAAATGTATATGAGCCAAGTCTATATAGGAATATCACTTGTTAAATCAGAGTGCACTACATATTTTCTTTTGGGTTGAATCGCGCTCCCTCTGAAATTTTGGAGACAAAGATTTTTCCACCAACACTCCAGCGGGAGAAGCAGCCATGTCCTTTAATCAGCTGTGAACTAGAAGGGGTGGGGCTATTACGCAATTTCACCTGCTGTAATGTGACATAGGTTGCAATAGCGTTTGCTACATCTGTATCTGTGAATGTTTATAGACCTTTTTTCAACCTGAATATTTGGTAGTTTTATTTCTATAAAGCATCTTGACTTAAAAAAAAAAAAAAAAAATAATAATATATATATATATATATATATATATATATATATATATATATATACAGTGTTCGACAAACCTATACATTTGCTCGCCCCGGGCGAGTGGATTTAACCCCCGGGCGAGTAAATATTGGCCCAAGCAGCACACGTTTGGTACTAGGTGGCGAGTAGATTTTTTTTGTGTGGCGAGTAGATTTTTTGGTGATTTGTCAACCACTGTATATATATATATATATATATATATATATATATATATATATATATAAAATATATATATATATATATATATATATATATATATATATATATATATACAGCTAAACCCCGTTATAACGCGGGTCTCGGGGTCCACCCCGAGACCACCGCGTTACTAACGGGGTCGCGGGAAAAAAAATGGCCGCCGCGCTTTAGCGCATATTCATCCCGCGGGACAGGAGATGGGAGCGGGCATGTCCCTCCGCTCCCCGCTTCCCCCTGTCACCGCGGGACAGCCCGCGGGGCAGGAGATGGGAGCGGGGATGTCCCTCCTGTCCCCGCTTCCCCCTGTCACCGCGGGACAGGCCGCGGGGCAGGAGATGGGAGCGGGGATGTCCCTCCTGTCCCCGCTTCCCCCTGTCACCGCGGGACAGGCCGCGGGGCAGGAGATGGGAGCGGGGATGTCCCTCAGGTCGCCGCTTACCTCAGATCCCGCTGCCTGCATGGAGGTGGTAGCGGGGGGTTTCTTCTCCCCACCGCTGTCCCCGGTGCTCCCGCTGCCTGCGCGGGAGGAGGGGGGGGAGCGGGTGGTGGTGCTGGTCGCGGCCTTTCCTCTGCTCCGACCCCACCCCCGTCTGTGTAGAGTGAGAGAGTGTGTGTGTGTATGTATATATGGGAGAGAAAGTGTGTGTGTGTATATGGGTGTGTGTATGTGGGTGTGAGTGTGTGTAAGTGTCTGTGAGTGTGTGTAAGTGTCTGAGTGTGTGTGTAAGTGTCTGTAAGTGTGTGTGAGTGTGTGTGAGTGTCTGTAAGTGTGTGTGAGTGTGTGTGAGTGTGTGTGAGTGTCTGTAAGTGTGTGTGAGTGTGTGTGAGTGTCTGTAAGTGTGTGTGAGTGTGTGTGAGTGTCTGTAAGTGTCTGTAAGTGTGTGTGAGTGTGTGTGAGTGTGTGTGAGTGTGTGTGAGTGTCTGTGAGTGTCTGTAAGTGTGCGTGGGTGTGTGTGAGAGTGTGCGTGAGTGTGCGTAAGTGTGTGTGAGTGTGTGTGAGTGTCTGTAAGTGTGTGTGAGTGTGTGTGAGTGTCTGTAAGTGTGTGTGGGTGTGTGTGAGTGTCTGTAAGTGTGTGTGAGTGTGTGTGAGTGTCTAAGTGTGTGTAAGTGTGTGTGAGTGTGTGTGAGTGTGTGTGAGTGTCTGTAAGTGTGTGTGAGTGTGCGTAAGTGTGCGTGGGTGTGTGTGAGTGTGTGTGAGTGTGTGTGAGTGTGTGTGAGTGTGCGTAAGTGTCTGTGAGTGTGTGTGAGTGTGTGTGAGTGTCTGTGAGTGTCTAAGTGTGTGTGAGTGTGTGTGAGTGTCTGTAAGTGTCTGTAAGTGTGTGTGAGTGTGCGTAAGTGTGCGTAAGTGTGCGTGGGTGTGCGTGAGTGTGTGAGTGTCTGTGAGTGTCTGTGAGTGTCTAAGTGTGTGTAAGTGTGTGTGAGTGTGTGTAAGTGTCTGAGTGTGTGTGTAAGTAAGTGTAAGAGCCGGAGCGGGAGGTGGGAGGTTTGACAGGGAGGGGGGGCGTGACTTGAGCGGAGGGACCCGCTACTCTCCCCCCCCTCCCTCCACGGACTGCAGGAGGGAGCTGCTACTCTCCCCCCCCCCCCTCCCTACACGGGCTGCAGGAGGGAGCTGCTACTCTCCCCCCCCTCCCCGGACTGCAGGAGGGAGCTGCTACTCTCCCCCCCCTCCCCGGACTGCAGGAGGGAGCTGCTACTCTCCCCCCACTCCCTCCACTGGCTGCAGGAGGGACCCGCTACTCTCCCCCCCCTCCCTCCACGGACTCGGGCTGGAGCACTCATACATACACACATACACACACACACACACACACACACACACAGGCACTCACGCACTCATACACACACACGCGCGCACACACATGCAGGCACTCACGCACTCACACACACACACACAGACAGGCACTCGCACTCACACACACAGACCGCTAACCCCCCCCCCCCGCCGCAGTACAGGGCCCGCCGTAGCCGCAGCGCAGGGCCCCGCCACCCCCCCAACCCCCACAGCACAATGACTTCCCACCCCCTTAACTTTGTGAAACAAAAGTCACAAGACGTTGTACAGGCAAAATACTGTACATCTGTTAAAGTGCAGTTGTCTGTTTATTTCTATATAATAATTGTGTGCAGTGTGTGTGCAGTGTGTCAGTGTGTGCAGTGTGAGCAATGAGCAGTGTGTGTGCAGTGTGCAGTGTGTGTGCAGTGTGTCCAATGAGCAGTGTGTGTGCAGTGTGTGTGCAGTGTGTCAGTGTGTGCAGTGTGAGCAATGAGCAGTGTGTGTGCAGTGTGCAGTGTGTGTGCAGTGTGTCAGTGTGTGCAGTGTGTGTGCAGTGTGTGCAGTGTGCAGTGTGTGTGCAGTGTGTCAGTGTGTGCAGTGTGAGCAATGAGCAGTGTGCAGTGTGTGTGCAGTGTGCAGTGTGCGTGCAGTGTGCGTGCAGTGTGTGTGCAGTGTGTCAGTGTGTGCAGTGTGAGCAATGAGCAGTGTGTGTGCAGTGTGCAGTGTGCAGTGCAGTGTGTGCAGTGTGTCAGTGTGAGCAATGTGCAGTGTGTGTGCAGTGTGTGTGTGCAGTGTGCAGTGTGTGTGCAGTGTGTGTGCAGTGTGTGTGCAGTGTGTGTGCAGTGTGTCAGTGTGTGCAGTGTGAGCAATGAGCAGTGTGTGTGCAGTGTGCAGTGTGTGTGCAGTGTGCGTGCAGTGTGGCAGTGTGAGCAATGAGCAGTGTGTGTGCAGTGAGTGTGTGCAGTGTGTGCAGTGTGCAAAAAAAAAATGTAAAAAAAAAAATTTTTTTTAAACGGGAGCCACGGGAAAACCGCGTTATAACCGAATCGCGGTATAACGAGGCGCGTTATAACGGGGTTTAGCTGTATATATAGAGGGTTTGTGTCACTTTTTTTACTCACCATAACTTAACTCAGTATTATGGTTGGCCCATCCTTTAGCTTCTTTGCATACCCAGTTAATCAACCCCACACTGATGAGACCCATTAAGGTCGAAACAGCTGTCTGTGGGTGGTTTTCTGGGTATGCATCTTAACCCTGGCTGTGCTCAAAGCTGTGACCATGCAGCAAGCTTAAGCCTATAGGGAACCATGTTAAAGATGGTTTTCGAAGCAAAAAGTGGCACTGTGTGCTCATTTGCATGTCATTTCCCAGAATCCCTTGCTGCAGTGTAAGTGTTGTGTGCTGGGTGATAATGGGGAAAGGCGGGGTTGCAGACCTGCCTAAGACATGCAGATGAGCATACAGTTGTATTTACATTTGTATATATATATATATATATATATATATATATATATATATATATATACACTCCCAAATTGATCATGCAGTGTTGTATGGCACCCTACCACAACTTGATACTACTGAAGGTCTAAAAAGAATGGTTTCAGTATGAATGTTTATCTGCTAGAAAATTTCAAGGAACAAAAATGAAAGCAAGATGATTTTTTAAAACTTTTGCTCGAGGTGTCTCTCCTTTTGTTTATACAAAGATAATTTACTGAAACATCCACAGGATATTGCTAACTCTGACTGTTGCATGGGCTATGGACAAACTGGTTATGTGCGTCTTAACCTCTATGAAGTTAATAGCTGTAGCAACAATGTGGCACTATAAATGTCAAACCATACCAAGTCTGCATGGCTAACTCAATTTGAAGCAAAATAGGTTATGGAAGAATGTACGATCTGCTTAAGGCTATGTTAGAATCTGCAAATCTGTTTATTTGCACTGTTATAATACTCAGATACAGTAAATGGAAAACCTTGCTTTAATGGGATCTGATCCAAACTAAACAGCTTTACGTACAAAATATTTCCAGCCACGTGGAATAAAATGTTGAACCACTGCAAACCCTTTGCCTTGAGTGACACTTGCATAATGCTTTGTGAACTTTGATATGAAAATTGTAAAATAAAAACGTGTAAATTTCAGAAAAATTTGTAACTATGCACATTAGTTATACTATTGTCAACATCTTGTCTCAGATGTGTTATTAAGTTAATCTTAAATAAAGACAGAAAAAAACTCCACCACAATGAGAATTGCTACTGTTATTGTTACTAAAACAGGGTTGAGCAAACTTTTCCCCATGCGCACCACTGCCAGCTCTCCTCTGTGCTTAAGTGACACGTGGGGTAATTTGACGTCACGTCGCCATGGTAACGTGATGTCATGTGACACCGGGTTACCAGGACGACGCGTCGCTGCAAGGGAAGGTAAGTGTATTATAAAGGTTTTGCGTGGACTCCCGGCATTTAATTTAAATGCCTGGGGGGAGAGCACAGGACCTCTATAACTGTCACCCCCCCCCCCCCCAAGAAAATCTATCGCCCTACTGTATATGGGGCGCCCCCCAGTTTGTGCACCGCTGCCCTAAAACATCTATTCTCGGCACAAACAGTTGAACACAAATAAAAGTATCGGATTTTATTTTATAATTATGTGCTATTGCCACTAGTCCAGCAATACATAATAGCACACCATGAGCATTTGGTAACTGCTGACTGTGGAATACAAGTCAGTTTATGCAAGTCACTTGGAGGCAAATATTTAGAACTTTCTTTTTTAGAACCTTTTGCGATACAGTAAAATGATACAGTAAACTTTATGGGTGTTATGTATTAAAGTTTTCAGTGTGCAAATCTGTGTCAAATTTCGCAAAGTAAATTCATCAAAATGAAACCATTGGCTTTGATAGATTTTGTGCAATGTGGGTCCTCCACACTAGCCTAGGTTTTGCAGCGGAGAGACTTAGATGCAAGTACCCAAATATGTTTAAATACTATAAGTTTTTAATATATTTGCAGGTAACTCCTGTGCTATTTGGACAACGGGAGTTTCTGTGTTGGGCGCACCAAAACGAACATGAAATAGACATATCTAAAGAACCAGACACTCCCAAGGAATATATATGTAACATTTTGGCTTTCAAAGGAGATAAAACGTTCTTGAAAAAGGCTCATTCGGAAGCTGAAATGTTGAATAAATATTCATCACTATGCACCCTGGAGTGTCTGCTTCTTTAGATATGGCTATATACAGATGCAGCGGCCATTATCCGAACATTTCACGGGTTGTATTCCTTTGCATACTCGGTCATGGTGCGTGATTTCTTGAAATTTGCCTGCGTTAAGACGCGAGTTTACTAGTGTTTTGATAGAGTGCAGAAAATTGTATTTTAGTGTTGTCTGCAATACCGTTGAGAAACTCAAGTGGGCGATCACGAGTTGTTGTCTTAAAAATCTAATTGCAGTGTAACCTGTCTTTTATTCCCTTATAGTACTTCAAGTGTGTGTAATTGTAATTTAAATATTAAAAATATGAACACACAACAAAAGTATTTTTAACGAATTAAATGTTTTATTTGTACAGGATAATAAAGTTAAAATGAAAAATACAACGTCACCTCTTCTTCCGAATGTAAAATATTTATTCCACGCATGCGTGTATGTCAAATTGGAACCTTGTTGAAATGCATATACGTGCGCCGAAGAGTATTCTAAAACTTGCCTTAAACGTTCCTTGGAAAATCTGGGGCTATCACCAACAAGACCCAGGTACATGCTGCAACATTTCAGTGACATTTCTGCAGAGACTAATTGCCCATCAGATTAACACAGCAGGGATCCCTGGCAGTCCCATTCAGTTTGAATGTGACTGCCAAGGACACCCGCTGTTAATCCGATAGGCCATTACTCTGTCTGCAGAAATGTCACTGAAATGTTGCAGCATGTACCCAGCATGTACCCAGCATGAACCTGGGTTTTGTTGGTGATTGCCCCAGATTTGTTTTAGAATACTCGTCGGCACTACAGTACACTAGCGACACACTTTATTCGAGCTTGGCTAGTCCCACGAATTCGGGTATACCCGGGTGTATTGAGGTTTGTGACTGTTTTCTGCCCGAGTGCATTGAGGTATTTTCCAGGCAGGGATTGAAGCATTTTATTCCCGCTGGCTGCAATACTGCACAGTATATATATATATACTGCATTACAATTCATGAATTTATGCCATCTGGTAGACACGCGAAGCATTGCAGCCTATTAAATCCTAATCATTATCATTTAACAGATCAGCCGCCCGTCAGCCAGGCATGAACCCAGGCTGGGAAGGCAAACGCAAAGGGGCTTGTCAGAGGTGAGGAGCGGCGCATTCCAGGTATCTGCCAGGTACATACTGGGTATTTGCTCGAATAAAGTGTGTCGGTGCAGTATGTGTGTCATCACATTTCTGCACATGTGTGTCATTATGTTCCTAATTAAATTACTGTACATTTCATCATAGAGTCGCTAGATACTATATCTGCTAGACAGTACTGTACTGCTTTTAGTGTATCTAAATAGTAAAAAACACTTTTACTTTCTAGATTTATATATATTTTGTTACATACTGTATTCTGTACAGTATATCAATGACACATTTTTATATATTTAAATGCCTTTAGAACTTCAGTATAGTACTACTGTAAGTGTCTAGACAGTAAAAACATGTACACACCAAAAAGTATATTTAAAGAATGAAATTTTTTATTTGTACAAGTTAATAAAGGAAAAAATAATAATACAAAAATACAACATCGCCTCTTCTTCCGAATGTAAAATATTTATTCCGCGCATGCGTGTATATCAAATTGGAACCTTGTTGAAACGCATATGCGTGTAATCACATTTCTACGCATGCATGTCATTATGTTAGGGCTGCTATACTAAGTGTCAGACTTTCAAGTTAGTAAGGCCACAACAATAGCAAACTCTATTGGCAAAATAGTGTCTGTGTATCCTCGGCTAAAAGGAGCTCTAATCAAATTGTATCCAACAAAATGATGCATGCTAACAATAAGCATTAGGACTATGGGGACTCAAGGGACCTGGCATGCATGGATTGGAGCACTGTGTCTTACCTGGCAGTATTGCTGGGAGTGTTTCCTGCACCGAGGGGGGGGGGGATTTCCTGCCCGTTATCTTTGCCCAGCTCCAGACATGCACATGCAAAACAGAAATAGGAAAAAATTATTATACCATGACGTCAGTACAGACCATTATTATACAGTACTGTATCTTCTTCTTTTTGGGGGGGTTAGAGGAAACAAAACATGCATGGCATTGGGGTACAACACTTTACATTAGGACAAAAGGTTTATTGTACATTAGGTTTTTAGAGGTTTGGCATGCATGAATTGGAGCACTGTGTCTTACCTGGCAGTATTGCTGGGAATGTTTCCTGCACCAAGAGGGGGGGAGAGGGGATTTCCTGCACGCTGTCTTTGCCCAGCTCCAGACATGCAAAACAGAACATAAGCATTAAACAATGAAACAATTTAAAACAATCAACTGTCTTTTTTTAGATTAAAAGCATTGGCAGCGCATCTATATTTTAAAATAAATTTATAACTAGCATTCGTCAACCAAGTCGATGGACTTCAAAGGAAGTGTCCTTGTATGCCTCAAAAGGCCATTCATGCTGTCTCTCATGGTTCTCACAAGAAGACTGTTAACATTAAAATAGCATGAACAACAAGAAACAGA
The DNA here is from genome assembly GCF_040206685.1 of Ascaphus truei. NCBI lineage: Eukaryota > Metazoa > Chordata > Amphibia > Anura > Ascaphidae > Ascaphus > Ascaphus truei. Next base: position 212,311,700 of record NC_134483.1, read on the forward strand.
AAACACAAAAACATATACAATACAAACAATGATTCCCTGGCGCACTAACAGATATTAAACCTGACAGCAGAGTGCAGTCCCATGAATCAAGTAGATGATATTGGATGAGATCTACAGTCCACACTGTCCCATTCCTTTTAGATTGAAGACTTGTCTGGAAATAAAAACAAAACAACCTTTGCGCAGTACCCTATGGTCAGTTCTCTACACCCCCACCGTTGCTATCTACTCACTTAAAAATAGATAGAAATGGGCCTCAAAAGGTTTCTTTGCTCTCCTCCCGGTTGGCTCCAACTTGTTGCTGCTGCTGGTGACGTGATCTTTACTTCCAGCGTCAGCACCGCCATACACCGTGTGGGAACAAGAATGGGCGCCAATAGTGTGATAACATAACATTTATTGATAAAAATAGCAGGGTAAAAAACATGCACTCACATGCTGTAATGCCCTATGTGCGTCCTACAACGTGCCGTCCGCTTGCATGGGAGGATGCCGAGGGATTGCAGGAGGAGGCTGGATTCGGCGTGAGTCCCCGCTTCGTGGCCGCGACTCGGAGCGCCTATTCCCTCCTCTGATGACTTTCCCCGCCAATCAACCTCTTCTCCTCTCAATGGGTATGCACGCCGCAGCACGTCCTGGAGGCTCCACCCTACGCGCGTTTCGTGACTCTGACGTCACTTCTTCGTCAGAGTCACGAAACGCGCGTAGGGTGGAGCCTCCAGGACGTGCTGCGGCGTGCATACCCATTGAGAGGAGAAGAGTTTGATTGGCGGGGAAAGTCATCAGAGGAGGGAATAGGCGCTCCGAGTCGCGGCCACGAAGCGGGGACCCACGCCGAATCCAGCCTCCTCCTGCAATCCCTCGGCATCCTCCCATGCAAGCGGACGGCACGTTGTAGGACGCACATAGGGCATTACAGCATGTGAGTGCATGTTTTTTACCCTGCTATTTTTATCAATAAATGTTATGTTATCACACTATTGGCGCCCATTCTTGTTCCCACACGGTGTATGGCGGTGCTGACGCTGGAAGTAAAGATCACGTCACCAGCAGCAGCAACAAGTTGGAGCCAACCGGGAGGAGAGCAAAGAAACCTTTTGAGGCCCATTTCTATCTATTTTTAAGTGAGTAGATAGCAACGGTGGGGGTGTAGAGAACTGACCATAGGGTACTGCGCAAAGGTTGTTTTGTTTTTATTTCCAGACAAGTCTTCAATCTAAAAGGAATGGGACAGTGTGGACTGTAGATCTCATCCAATATCATCTACTTGATTCATGGGACTGCACTCTGCTGTCAGGTTTAATATCTGTTAGTGCGCCAGGGAATCATTGTTTGTATTGTATATGTTTTTGTGTTTTCTGTTTCTTGTTGTTCATGCTTTGTATACATGCCTTGTGGATAGGTTTGTTTATTCCTTAGGCAGCCATTCCCCATTCTACTAAAATAGTCTGTGAGGGATCACATACAGGGTTTCCCATATAGGGGATCTCTCTTCATTTGTAGAGCACCTATTTATTTCAATAGTATATAGGTTAGGGTTTATAGGTTTGAGCGCTGATTATATGTTTTTAGTTTAATTTTTTTTTTCACCACAACATTAAAATAGCGCTTCAATTCTTCCATAATTGTTCTCCTTAAATTTGCAGGAAGACCCATCTTGTATTTATTGCTTTAATAATTGACCTTTTGGGTCCACTTGCAGTACATCTCAAAACTGATGTGGTGTTTAAAGATCTATATTTCTGAGGTAGACCACCACATCTGATCTTGTATATCTCCCGGAAGCTCTGTTGCAGCTCTCCCAGCATGATGTCTGGGACCAGTACAATCCTGGGTGCTGGAGTGGGTGTGCTTCTGGCAGCGGGCGGGGGTAGATGGTCTGAGAGGATGCTTTCCTCCTGTCATGGACTTAACAGGGTTGTCATCTCCTCAAACAGAAGGATATATGTGGATCATGGAGACAGAGGGGGTGAGCGTGGGGGGTCCCGTGGTGTGCTTGGTTTTGGAAGTGTGTGAATGTTTGGGAATCGGTGGCGTTGGGTGATGGCAGTGAAAAGTCCTGAACGGTCAATTCGACATCGGTGGGTGCAGGGGCACTTTTGGGGCCCGTCCAAAAAAGTTGATCCTCATTGATTTTGGACATTTTCTTCTTCACATACAAAGGGCCAGGGTTCTTTGCCTTGGTAGCCTTCGGAACCTTTTCTTTAGGCACCTTTGGCTTTGGCTTGGAAAGCATCGGCTTTCACTTTCTCATGGTCGGCACAGCAGAAAAAAAGCAGTTTTCTGCATCCGTAGAATCAAGGTTAATCCATGGAAGCAGATGGAAAAATGCACAATAGAGTATCTGTACAAGAGCTCGTTCAGATAGAGATCAGCGTGTCGGAGGCTATGCAATTTGTGTCACCTTTTATGCACTGTGTCCCTATTTGATTTTGTTGGCGGGTATGGACACGAGCTGCAGGTGTTAAACGTGGGCATATACCCCAGGACATACTTGAAAACGAGAGGTAACTCTCAATGTATTACTTCCTGGTAAAATATTTTTATAAATAAATATAAATAAAATAAAATATACAGTACTTAACCTGTCAATCGAAGTCCATTACATTATAAATACATCATCACTTCTGTTGATTCAATGCACATTGAATATACATCGAATGCAGATCGAATATATATTCCTATGTGCTTGATTTATTTTCTGAAGCAGTGATGCTGAGGAAAGTTATTTCAAAGGATATCAGCATGGGAATACAGGATATGTACAAGAAAGGACACGGAATTTTACAGATCAAACGCTGGTTACTTACTTCGGGCCTCGATTTAGCAAAAAACACTGTCAGCTATCATGCCCATGGTCAGAGAAAAAGTGTAAAGCGGAGTCCTACAGTCAGAACTGAGTAAGTATTTTTGATTTCATTCTGTAATTACTGTATTACTTGCATAAGCTTCTTGCATATCAAAATGCATTTTTTTGTTTACTTGTTTTCTTTGCAATTATTTTAGAATACTGTATGTCATGTATTTGTTTTGACTTATTTTGGAGCATACCAAACTGTTCTCTTTTCCTTTAAACTGTAGGAAGGCAAAGCATCTGGTGGAAGAAATCAGCAAGGCTAATCATGAGTGCTGTGCAGCAACAGTCAAGACTGTTCTAGACTTATCACCCATGCACATGCGTGTAAAACCAGGCAAAGACATTTCTCAGCCAAGAATCAAAGGCTAAAGATAATGTGTCTTTTTCTTTTTTTAACGAAGGGCCCATGGCCCAAGTTACAGTATCACTCCCTTGAGACCATGTTTGTGTGTGTGTGTGGGATATTTCCATAAACAGAATGAAAAGCAGACTAAGCCTACACAAAGCTGAAGGTATTGAATAATAAATAATACATATAGAATAAAAAAGTTAGTAATATTTATTTTTGATGTTTCTTACCCGAATTAATTCACATGCATAGTCTAATTATACTGCAAAATGCAACATCATTGATAAAATAAAACAGTTGTGATTTAGTACAGGTTATGACATGTACAGGGTAATTAAATCGATCACATACAACAGTACTGAACAGTGCATAGTGTTGTCAAAAATAATATCATGGCAAAGTTTTAAAAGTGTGAAGCGTTTATACTGACTGTATAAAAGTAAAAAAGGCAATGTTTTAAAAAAGCGATATTAGAGTTCCATTGAAATCCATCCTTACCCTTATCTTTTGACAATCGATTTCAAAGTTCTTTTTCAGGGGAAAAAAATTATGCTATTATTTTCGGTAGTGCGCTCTAGTGTACATGTGTACAAGAATTGATATGGCAGGCATACACTACTGTAATGTCATTGAGAATTAAAGTTAATACTGTATACTTGTATAGTGTAATTCTGTATAGTACATTATATTTACTGTACGTTCATTATAAACTTTGCCAACCGGGTGGAGATGAGACAATGTTAGAGGTGTATTGTGCGTACAAGCTGGGGTCTCTCATGTAGTCTGCATTACAGCTGACAGGTACCTGCTGAAGCTGGTAATCAGGCTGGTAATCAGGCGGGGCCAGGTAGCAAGGATTGCGGTTCACCAGGTTTTCAGTGACGGTCGGCCCGTTATTGCAATAGTATTGGCAAGCCGGTGTTCGTACACTGCAGGGTACACTATGAATAAAATTGTATTTAAACGATTTTTTAATGTGCCGATGTTTGCGCAGAGAGAGCGGTGGATCTCTCTCTGCTGCAGACACATCTCGGCAGGGGACGGCTTCTCGGCAGCTTCTCGCCAAGCAGACTGTCTCGCCACCGGCTACTCGCCATGTTTGGCAATGTTGCTCTCGCTGTGATTCGCCAGGGATTCGGCCCTTCCTTCATACAGCGAGGGCAACACGCCAAAAACATGGTGAATTCAAACCCCTGGTGAATGTAATTTTCCGCTGCTTAGTGCATGACCCCCATGGAATCACTTTGAAAGTAACCCTGCTGTGGGCTAACTCCCCACTGATAACGGAACAATATATTAAGCACTGACTGCGTTATAAGCCGTTATATATAGAGAAAACGTAATAGCAACAGGAGCTACTCTGCTCTATCATTGACCTACCTTATTTTATGTATATCCATTAAATCTATGACTCTGTAGTGTCACTGTAACTTACTAATCCGATACTATTTGGAACTCTGGCAATTTATGCAGCTTCATATGGTATACATACTATATCAATAGTAAGACCACAAAGTTCACATTTACAATTAATAGGAATGGTTTTTTACTTACATCCTCTCCAGGAGCGATATCTGCGAACACTACAATATCATTGCGCGAGACACCCGATACGGAAGACAATGCGCAGATCAATTCACTGCACTATGTACTAAACATACGAGAACAAGGTCTCATGAACTGTATACTAAAAGCTGACACAGAGGGTAAACCTAGAAAGGCAACTACCTACATTCCCTCATGCCAAATTGATTTGCTTCACTATTTCAATAAACTATTAACACATTGACGACTTCAGTTTTGAGAATAAGGTACATAGGAGGTTACAACACTTACCAGCTATTTAATATCTAACAGAGTAACTACCAAGCTCCTCACTGGAGGATTCTATTACTTCTGACTTCCCCAATACTGAGGCAACTACTGGAAAAAGGGGATACAATCTGATTTAATATATCCCTGGAAGCATTAATCCTCTTCTCTATATGGGTACACGTAAGCAACAGAAACATGATTAGATTATATTGAAGACACTACCTAATCATCTGATATATACTCAAGGATATAGGCATTCCTAAACACTCTGGATGCCCTAATCACTAACCACATATGGATCTCCATCTTTAGGGATTCCCTCCATAGATATAGCATTTATATCTATATCTATTTTTATTACTATACTAAAATGATGAATAAAATTTATTTTAACTGTTAATATTCAGCTGTACTCTTGACCTTATTATATGATCAATCTGGTCTGCTTTGCGCCATAATTAGGGACCTCTCCTAGTGTACTTTGTCTAGACAACAAAGTACACCCATCTTTGATCTACTCTTTGGGGAATACCCAGCATACAGTACAACTCTCCACACTTCTTTGAGCTTTCTAAAGATTCTGAAATGTTCTCACATTTAGGATTCAAGTTTCACATCCATACGTGCAAAAAGAAAAGAAAGCGTAGGACCCTCTTAACGTAGTATTTAGACAAATGGTGTATTGATAAAAAAATGGTGCAATAGGCACATACATATAGATAATAAAAATGAGCATGTTGATATACTGCACCGACACACTTTATTCGAGCAAATACCCAGTATGTACCTGGCAGATACCTGGAATGCGCCGCTCCTCACCTCTGACAAGCCCTGTTGCGTTTGCCTTCCCAGCCTGGGTTCATGCCTGGCTGACGGGCGGCTGATCTGTTAAATGATAATGATTAGGATTTAATAGGCTGCAATGCTTCGCGTGTCTACCAGATGGCATAAATTCATGAATTGTAATGCAGTATATATATATACTGTGCAGTATTGCAGCCAGCGGGAATAAAATGCTTCAATCCCTGCCTGGAAAATACCTCAATGCACTCGGGCAGAAAACAGTCACAAACCTCAATACACCCGGGTATACCCGAATTCGTGGGACTAGCCGAGCTCGAATAAAGTGTGTCGCCAGTGTATTAACCACTATCTAGATGACGCAGAGATGCTCTCTCATCCGTTGCTCGATGTCCAAGGGGGGCGTCGCACTCTCTGAGTGGAACTGATCTTATCTTCTACACCTCTGTACCTCCGAAATCCAAAAGGACCACTCCCGGACAGGCTCATCGCCACCAGACCACCCGCTGTAGGATCCTATTAGCCGCCGGCGTCTTCTACTGTCCAGCTGCCAGCCGCCGTGGCAGGGCGACTGTCTGCTCAGGGGGGAATCCCTCTCAGTTTATTGGCTCCGTGATAAAGTTGAAACTCACTACGTCCCAAGCCTCAGCTGTTGCAGACCCAGCCTCAGGAGATTCAGCATGTAGTAAGGGGAACATCATAGCAGTGGTGTAATGAATATCCCACAATAGGGATTACAGCCTCCCAGCCTGTATAGGCTGTATAGCAGCAATGTGGTATAAGAAGTGTATGCTCCCAAATAAAAGTCCAGGAAATCCAGGAAAAATTGTCAAAATTGGCAAAGAGAAGCTAAAAGCATATGCTGTATTTACTCTGACATACTTTGCTTAGAAATATTTCAACCATTTGTCTAAATACTATGCTATGAAGGTCCTGTGCTTTCTTTTCTTTTTGCTTCTATAGATGGTGATGTCCTGACATCCCCTTCCCCTTTGAATCAGCAGTAGACCCTTTGATTCTCACAGGGAAGTTTGTACAGTACTACAATCTTGTTTGGTTGATGTATTACATCTTCACTCCTATACTTAATATATTACACTGTGTTTTATGGATAACCCAGGATTTTTTTATTATTTGTTTTTCACATTTATATCACAACATAGGTCCCATTAGACCAATTATATGCACATATATCCACTATGCACATTTCTATGCGCTTTGGCCAAAGGGTTTAACTAAATGACCCAGAATTATAAGAATATTATTCTTGAAGTATTTAACTATATACTAATTACTAAATATCTTGTCCAATGGGATGTACCATTTGGCTTTTCTGTCTTTTGTTGTATACAATATCAGAAATCAGAACCAACTGAGGGGGGATCTAAACACCAAACATAGGTGAGAGAGGCTAGACAAAAGGAGAACTACCAATCCAGGGGGGAAAAGGGAAGGGGAGAACACAATGAGGCAAAGGGGGGAAGGAAATAAAACAAAGCAACCGCGATAAACACGTGTGCCTGGGGCGATTGCGGCGTTCATGCCACGTGGAGTACAGCAGCGCACACAAAAACGGCGCCGTTATTTGTTGCAATAACGGCCGCTGCGTCTGAACATCCGCAGAGGCCAGACATTGTGGGTCATGACTTTGGAAGCTCCCACAGTAATTGACATGCTTTCTACACACACTGAAGTATAGTTTGGGAACTTATTTATCATGTGTTCCCTCCACAATCTCAGGACACTATAATGCCTGGGATCTGTCAAAATGTTTTGTTAGCAATAATCTTATGAATATCTATAAGATTTATTAATTAGGGGTTTGTGAAGCAAATATTTTCTAGCCAGCGATGCACAATATAAAAAAAGATTGGGAACCACTGTGTCAAGGGTTGGACTTCGGCTGAAGTGGATCCCAGTGGCAGGAACAGCAGGGAGCGAAGTAGGGTAACAAGCAGGGGTCCGAGGCAGGCGGCAGGTAGCGAAGTCAGGTAACAAGCAGAGGTCGGCAACGAGAAGACTGGAACAGGATGATAGCAATAGCTAGCACAGCAGTAAACACAGGAACCTTGCAGGAGCTAAGGAACCAGTATAAACAGGCAAGGGAGGAACAGGAAAGGGAGGTTTATATATGCCGGCTGAGAGGTGGAGCACAAGTGCAGAGGTGTCAGGTATCAGAGTCTGGAATGTTCCTTAGTTTAGCAGCAGCAATCCCGGTGGACAAGTATAGGTACTGCAGGCTAGAACAAGACATTGAGAGTGGCAGCAGTCCCGGTGGCCAAGCATGGGTACAGCAGGCTAGAGAATATGACATCTCCCCCCCTCCCAAGAGCGTTCTCCGGACGATCCTTGCTAGGCTTGTCTGGATATCTCCGGTGGAAAGCTTTGACTAGTCGCGGAGCATGTACAAATTCTTTGGGTTCCCAAGACCTCTCCTCTGGGCCATAGTCCCCCAAGTGAACCAGGTACTGTAGTTTCCCTCGGTGTAACCTGGAATCCAAAATTCTCTCCACAAAATTCTCTCCACGAGGCCGGGTTCAGGGGGAGGAAGTCTCCGTCCAGGAAACGGATTCTCACGGAAAGGTTTCAGCAGAGAAGAATGAAACACAGGGTGTATTTTGATGGTCTCAGGAAGCTCTAATCTGAAGGACACTGGATGTATTAGTGCTGAGATGCGAAATGGCCCGATGTATTTTTGGCCCAATTTAATGGTTGGAACCTTTAGACGTAGATTCCTTGTAGAAAGCCAGACTTTATCCCCGACTTGAAATTCTGGGGAGGGTCTGCGGTGTTGGTCTGCTGCTCTTTTGTACTTTACTTGAGTCTCACGAAGTGTCTCTTTGAGGGTCTCCTGGATGTCTCGCAGAGTCTCCAGTTTCTCTGTAACTTCCGGAATGGGGCCCGAAGATGGAAAACGAGGAATAAAGGTTGGATGAAATCCATAATTTGAGAAAAAGGGACTCTTCTGAGTCGATGAAAGATGTGAGTTGTTGTATGAAAACTCAGCTAATGGTAGGAAATCAATCCAGTCATCCTGGAGATGACAAACAAGTATTGTTCCAAAGTCTGATTGGTCCTTTCTGTCTGGCCATTGGATTATGGATGATAGCCAGACGATAAATTTAAACGAATTCCTAGAGAGGAACAGAAGGTCCTCCAAAATTTTGAAGTGAATTGTACCCCTCTATCGGATATGATCTCATCAGGAGCCCCGTGAAGCCGAAACACCTCTTTCACAATCAACTTGGCTGTCTGGGGTGCAGAAGGAAGATTCTGTGCTGCAATGAAGTGAGCCATCTTTGTAAGTCGATCCACCACTACCAGGATGGTATTATGCCCACTTGATCGGGGCAGGTCAACAATAAAATCCATTGATATGGACCCCCAAGGACGAGTTGGAACCGGAAGAGGCTGCAGTAAACCCACAGGTGATGCTCGAGGGGTCTTGGTCCTAGCACAAATCTCACAGGTGAGGACATAGTCTTTAACATCTTGTGCTAATTTAGGCCACCAAAAGGAGCGAGACAACAGTTCCTGTGTCTTGAGGACACCTGGGTGACCAGCGGGTCGGGAGTCGTGCATTAATTGGAGCACCTCTAATCTTACCTCCTTAGGGACGAACAGACGATCCTTACAGTTCCAGAGACCATCACATAGAAATAGTTCTGCTTCCGGAGGGTTTTTAAGAAAAGAGTCATTTGAGTAGCTCCCTTTATTCGTGTGAGGAGATCGGCGGAGAATGTGACGCCCAAAAAAATTCTTTTTGGAAGAATAATTTCTTCTTGCTCTTTGTCTGAACTAGGATTAGTAAAGGACCATGACAAGGCGTCGGCTTTCCCATTCTTGGAGCCAGGGCGGTATGAGATGTGGAACTGAAATCTTGCAAAGAAGAGAGCCCATCTGGCTTGTCATGCAGACAGTCTCTTTGCGGATCGAATGAATTCTAAGTTCCTGTGATCCGTAAAGATCGTAATTGGGTGATTGGCCCCCTCCAGTAGATGTCTCCACTCAGAGAATGCAGCTTTTATAGCCAAGAATTCTTTGTTTCCGATGTCATAATTTTGTTCAGCTGTTGACATTTGGTATAAATAAAAGGCACATGGATGAAGGAGCATCTTGGGTCCAATTCTTTGTGACAGAATGGCACCAACAGCGGAGTCGGATGCATCCACTTCCAAGATAAATGGTAATTCTGGATTTGGATGGATGAGGATAGGGCAGATGTGAAGAGTGACTTCAATTTTTCGAATGCCGCATCCGCTTTAGGAGATCATTTGAAGGGGAATTCTTTCCGTGTAAGTTGGGTGATTGGGGCAATAATGCCAGAGAAATTTTTAATAAAACGTCTATAGAAATTGGCAAAACCCACAAATCTCTGAATGTCCTTTTCATTTCGAGGGATTGGCCATTCCACCACAGCTTGAATCTTGCCTGGGTCCATACTCAAACCCTCGGGAGAGATGATGTAACCGAGAAATTGCATGCTGGTCTTTTCGAATACGCATTTTTCCAACTTGATGTACAATTTGTACTTACGGAGACGCTCAAGGACAATTCGGATATGTCTCTGATGATCCATGATGTTATCTGAGAAGACTAGGATGTCATCCAGGTATGCCACTACGAATTGGTCCAATAACTCTCGGAGGACATCATTGATTAAATGCTGGAAGGTAGCAGGGGCATTGCAGAGTCCAAAAGGCATCACCAGATATTCATAGTGCCCATAACGGGTTCGGAAGGCTGGTTTCCATTCGTCACCAGGTCGAATGCGGACCAAATTATACGCTCCTCTGAGATCTAATTTGGTAAAGATTTTGGCTGACCGAATTCTTTCCAATAGTTCTGAAATCAGAGGTAATGGGTACCTGTTCTTCACCGAAATCTTATTTAGTTCCCTATAGTCAATGCATGGGCGTAGAGAACCGTCTTTCTTTCTCACGAAGAAGAGCGCAGTGCCTGCTGGAGAAGAAGAGGGTCGGATAAAACCCTTTGATAGGTTCTCCTGTAGGTAGTCATTGAGGACCTTCAATTCCGGTTCTGAGAGTGAATAGATTCTTCCAAACGGAATGGCAGCATCCGGTAATAATTCAATGGGACAGTCATAAGAGCGATGTGGGGGAAGCGTATCTGCGTTCTTCTTGTCACACACATCTAAAAACTCAGAGTAAGGAGCCGGCAGAAGATTAACTTGAGATGAGGAAATCTTATGTATTCCTACACACTCTGGTATAGGAGTTTTAGGTAGACAGGCTAGCTGACAGTACTCCGAGGGAAATGTGAGGGTCTTTGTCTTCCAGTCAATTAGTGGGTTATGGATCATGAGCCAGGGAATTCCCAGAATCACTGGAAACAAAGGTGATGGAATGAGACCAAATGAAATCTTATCCTGGTGATTGGGCTCCATGATTAGTGTTAAGTTACTGGTTTCATGGGTAACAGGTCCAGAGCTCAAGGGAGAACCGTCAACGACTTCCATCCTTTCTGGAGATTCCTTGGCTACAAATGATACCTAATTGTTCTTGGTGAATTCTATGTCCATAAAATTCTCTGCCGCCCCTGAGTCGACCATTACTGTGGTTGAAAAATGATGTGTTCCTTCCTCGATTATAATAGGAACCAGGAGGTGAGGGTGTAGCGAAGGAGGGTTATCTTTCCCTTGAGAAGCAGAGAAAATAGTCTTTGAAATAGCGTGCAGCTGATTTCTCCTAGGGCTCTGGAAAGAAGACCGCCTGGACTTATTTGGGCAATCAGCGAGATAGTGCCCATCGTTTCCGCAATATAAACAGAGATCTTCTGTTCGGCGTCTATTCCTTTCCCCGGTTGAGATGGGTCCCCGCATTGTATTTACTTGCATCGGCTCCTCCTCAGTCTCCCTGGAACGTCTTGGGGTACTGACATCTCTAAACCCGGGATTGCTTGGCATAAACCCCTTGTCTCTCCAATCGTCTTTCCGTAAGCCTACAATCAATTTGGATGCATAAACGGACAAAGTCCTGAAATCTCTCTGGGGGCTCCACCCGGGCTAGTTCGTCTTTAACTTGCTCCGAGAGACCCTGCCGAAAATGATATTTCTGCGCTACCTCATTCCAATCAGTATCGTTAACCCATCTGCGGAATTCAGCGGCGTACTCAGCTGCCGAGCGTCTTCCTTGACGAAGATTGTTCAGAGTTGCCTCAGCGGTTGCACTACGATTTGGGTCATCAAAAATAAGACTCATGGCTTCGATGAACTCCTCCAGGTCCCTTAGTAGTGGGCTATCTTGTTCTAACATAGGGGAGACCCAAGCAAGGGCCTCATCCTTGAGCAGGGTTATGATCAGTCCAACCTGGGCTTCTTCGGTATGATAAATTATGGGCTGAAGCTTGAACACAAGTCTGCATTGATTAAGGAAATTCCGGAAAGATTGTTTTTTCCCCCCAAATTTTTCCGGAAGGGATATACGGGGTGCGGTTTGCACAGGCACAGTGTTTTGACCAGACAAGGTGATTAAGGCTGCACGTAGTTCACGATTCTCAGCTTCCGCGGTGGCGGCTTGTTCTTCCAAGTGGCCAAGACAATTGAACACGTGTCTTTGTTGTTCTTGGTAACCAACCATGATATGTTGTAAGTCATGGAGTGTCTGAGCCTGGGCCGGGTCTATTCCAGCGGAATCCATGGTAGGGCCTGTTTATTCTGTCAAGGGTTGGACTTTGGCTGAAGTGGATCCCAGTGGCAGGAACAGCAGGGAGCGAAGTAGGGTAACAAGCAGGGGTCCGAGGCAGGCGGCAGGTAGCAAAGTCAGGTAACAAGCAGAGGTCGGCAACGAGGAGACTGGAACAGGATGATAGCAATAGCTAGCACAGCAGTAAACACAGGAATCTTGCAGGAGCTAAGGAACCAGTATAAACAGGCAAGGGAGGAACAGGAAAGGGAGGTTTATATATGCCGGCTGAGAGGTGGAGCACAGGTGCAGAGGTGTCAGGTATCAGAGTCTGGAATGTTCCTTAGTTTAGCAGCAGCAATCCCGGTGGACAAGTATAGGTACTGCAGGCTAGAACAAGACATTGAGAGTGGCAGCAGTCCCGGTGGCCAAGCATGGGTACGAGATAATTGAAAATGCTCTTTCCAGAGCGTCAAAACTTAGCAAAGAAGAATTATTGATACCAAAACAAAAGAAAGAGAACTCGGACTATATAGTGCCCTTCATTACCAAGTTTAACGAGGAAGCCAAGAATATTAAAAAAATCCTAAAGAAACACTGGCACGTTTTAGGCAAAGACACAGTCCTGAGGGAGTACTTACCGGAGTCACCTAGAGTAATTTTCAAGAAAGCTAACAATATTAAAAACAAACTGGTACCTAGTGCATTCAGAAAAGAGGAAACAATCCAGACAGAATGTTGGCTACCGAAACCTATAGGCTTTTTTAAATAGTGGTGAAAAAAAATTAAACTAAAAGCATATAATCAGCGCTCTAACCTAAAAATCTATACCTATATATTAATTATAATAACAAGGTGCTCTATATATGAAAAAGGGGATTCCCTATAGGAAAAACCCTAACATTAATTCCTCACAACCTATTTTGGTAGATTAGGGAATGGCTGCCTCAGGAATAAACAAACCTATCCACAAGGATTGTATAACATGCACAAAAATTACAACAGAAAGGAACAGATATTACAACATATACAGTGATTCCCTGGCGCACTACCAGATATTAAACCTGACAGAAGGAGGTAGTCCCATAAATCGATTGATGATATGAATGAGATCCACAGTCCACAATGTCCCGTTCTTTTAGATTGGAGACTTGTCTGGAAATACAAATGAAACAACCATTGCGCAGTACCCTATGGTCAGTGTTTCACACCCCCACCGTTGCTATCTACTTACTTAAAAATAGACAGAATTGGGCCTCAAAAGGTTTCTTTACTTCTCCTCACGGTTGGCTCCAACTGGTTCCTGCTACTGGTACACGATTTTCACTTCCAGCATCAGCAACACCATAACCGATTGGGAACAGAAAAGGGCGCCAATAGTGTGATACTAAAACATTTATTATTAAAAAATACAGGCTTAAAGACATGAACTCACATGCTAAAAAGCCCTATGTGTGTCCTACAACGTGCCGTCCGCTTCACATGCAAGGATACCGAGGGATTGCAGGAGGAGGCTGGAATCGGCGTGGATCCCCGCTTCGTGGCCGCGACTCGGAGCGCCTGGTCCCTCCTCCGATGACGTTCCCCGCCAATCAACCTCTTCTCCCTGCACAGGGTCTGCACGTCGCTGCACGTCTTGCAAGCTCCACCCTACGCGCGTTTCGTGACTCTGACGTCACTTCTTCAGGGGTAATGGAGCTATGAGGGCCTAGAGGTAATTTATACCTTTGTGCATAGCTGCCGTGGTGTTCCCATTGGATGGATGTCCTAATTGGGAACTCCTACTAATTGTCCACTTGTTCGCTGTTATCAGGCAATTCATGTGTAGCAGGTTTAACCACTTCATGCCTGGACAGCAATAAGCACTACATAATACACTTCAGCATACTGTGAAATATCTTACAAAAGACAATCATTATACATTACATTTGCCTATACATCTCATAAAACCAAATACATGAATAAAACTCTAATGATTAAAGGAATAAATAAAAAGTAATAAGCAACCTTGTGGCTTCTTATTTCAATGTGCAAGATAGCTATTATACTAGCTCCCTGCCAGTGACAGCATATAGGACCCAGAGGTGGAAAGAGAATACTTTGAATACAAAGATCAGATAGCCTGGTTAGGTAATATTCAACAACAGCAGTATACAGACCTAACTATCCCTCAAAAATGCTGCGAGGTCAAATTCAATGTTAAGTCCTCTCGGGGTCATGGTTTTGAGGGTATATATCCAGTAGCTTTCGCGTCTGGATATTAGATTTATTTTATCTCCCCCTCTCCAATTCTGCTTGGGACATTCAATCCCTTTGCAGATTAACCCTTCCGGATTTTGTCCATGTTTATTTTTAAAGTGACTGGAGACACTATGTGTCTCCAGACCCCTTTTGATATTATAAACATGTTCTGCAAGACGTCGTTTCAATGGTCTACCTGTTCGCCCTACATATTGTAGTCCACATGGGCACTCTAACAGGTAGACCACAAAAGGAGTCTTGCAGGAAATGAACGACTTAATGGGAAATGTAATGCCCGTGACATTGGATTGAAAATGCTTGCATTTATTGCTGTATCTACAGCCAATACATTTATCACACGTGAAGAATCCATCCAATTCCTTGAGCCATGTTGTGTTTTGTGCTTTCATGGAATTAAATGGACAGCTTGGGGATAGCTGGAGCTTTAGATTGTTAGCCCTTTTGAGCACTATTTGGGGGTGTTTGGGTAATATTGATTTAAGGATTGTATCCCCCTGTAGTATGCCCCAATGTTTTTTAATTATTTGTGTTATTTTGTTTGACATCCCATTATATTTGGTTATGAAGGGGATAAACTCTACACCATCTGACTGTTTTGATCTCTTACTGTCCATACAGATAAGGTCATCTCTGTTTATACTCTTTACATTCTCTAGGGCCTTCACAACCATATTAGGATTATACTCTCTCTGAATAAACTTATCTCTAAGAGCATTGGCCTGCATCTCAAATATCTCCGGTTGTATAGTATAATAGCTATCTTGCACATTGAAATAAGAAGCCACAAGGTTGCTTATTACTTTTTATTTATTCCTTTAATCATTAGAGTTTTATTCATGTATTTGGTTTTATGAGATGTATAGGCAAATGTAATGTATAATGATTGTCTTTTGTAAGATATTTCACAGTATGCTGAAGTGTATTATGTAGTGCTTATTGCTGTCCAGGCATGAAGTGGTTAAACCTGCTACACATGAATTGCCTGATAACAGCGAACAAGTGGACAATTAGTAGGAGTTCCCAATTAGGACATCCATCCAATGGGAACACCACGGCAGCTATGCACAAAGGTATAAATTACCTCTAGGCCCTCATAGCTCCATTACCCCTGAAGAAGTGACGTCAGAGTCACGAAACGCGCGTAGGGTGGAGCTTGCAATACGTGCAGCGACGTGCAGACCCTGTGCAGGGAGAAGAGGTTGATTGGCGGGGAACGTCATCGGAGGAGGGACCAGGCGCTCCGAGTCGCGGCCACGAAGCGGGGATCCACGCCGATTCCAGCCTCCTCCTGCAATCCCTCGGCATCCTTGCATGTGAAGCGGACGGCACGTTGTAGGACACACATAGGGCTTTTTAGCATGTGAGTTCATGTCTTTAAGCCTGTATTTTTTAATAATAAATGTTTTAGTATCACACTATTGGCGCCCTTTTCTGTTCCCAATCGGTTATGGTGTTGCTGATGCTGGAAGTGAAAATCGTGTACCAGTAGCAGGAACCAGTTGGAGCCAACCGTGAGGAGAAGTAAAGAAACCTTTTGAGGCCCAATTCTGTCTATTTTTAAGTAAGTAGATAGCAACGGTGGGGGTGTGAAACACTGACCATAGGGTACTGCGCAATGGTTGTTTCATTTGTATTTCCAGACAAGTCTCCAATCTAAAAGAACGGGACATTGTGGACTGTGGATCTCATTCATATCATCAATCGATTTATGGGACTACCTCCTTCTGTCAGGTTTAATATCTGGTAGTGCGCCAGGGAATCACTGTATATGTTGTAATATCTGTTCCTTTCTGTTGTAATTTTTGTGCATGTTATACAATCCTTGTGGATAGGTTTGTTTATTCCTGAGGCAGCCATTCCCTAATCTACCAAAATAGGTTGTGAGGAATTAATGTTAGGGTTTTTCCTATAGGGAATCCCCTTTTTCATATATAGAGCACCTTGTTATTATAATTAATATATAGGTATAGATTTTTAGGTTAGAGCGCTGATTATATGCTTTTAGTTTAATTTTTTTTCACCACTAGTTGTATCCATTATTGCATAACAGCAGCCAACCATTATCACAAATATGTCACTTTTTTCTAGTCGAGCACTTCGTAGTTGTAATCTAGATAAATTATTTTCAGATGACACAGATGTAGAACACATAGATGTAGACACTGAGAATTTAGATACACTCTTTAATAAAGTTGAAAAACTCCTCACGCAAGAAATGAGGCAGATCTGGGAAGTGGTAGCATTGAGGAAATATATAGAACATAAGAGAATACCAAGGGGACTTAGGGTCCTCAAGGTACCCACTCTAGAAACTGAGAATGAGATCTTTATGAAAGAGTGGAACAATCTCCTAGACACATGTGCATTCGGTTTAGTGCATCTGTCTATTCAGTACAGAACAAAATCCCTAGAAGTTTTGGATAAAGAGATTATTGAAATCCAAGAAAAATTGGGCCAATTCTCTGATCTCAAAGAGTATAAAATACTGGATGAAAAGATTTCTCAGAGAATAGAAAAACTAGAGAAAGAGGTCATTAGTTCAAAACAGAAAAAATTTATCAGGGATAAAAAAGATTATGAATAGAATAGACAGAGGGACTGGAAAACCGAGAAGAAAGTTAACATCGCAGAAGATACATCCATAGTTGAGGTGAAATCCACTCCAATTAATAAAGGGATATCAAAGGAAGATATTAAATCAAAACCTAAGAAAGACAATGAAAAAATGGATAAAACAACGAATAGAAAGATGGGACCCCATAGGCCCTACATGGGAGCTAGGCCACAAGCACCTGTAAGGGATGATCACCATAGATACCATGGCCCACCACGAGGAGGGTATTTTAATGGCAATGGTGGATATGGGCATCGTGATTATTATCATGATGGACCCAGAGAGACATATAGAGGGTATGACAATAGTGTTTTTAGATCTAACAACAATTTCAGACCCTTTAATGCACCATCTTTTGACCATGAAAATAATCAACACCAATTGTCTTTTTTAGACCACGACAGGGAGTACAACTTCCCTATACGGAAAAACAGCGAGATAGAAAACCCAGTGGGGAGACAAGACACCCCCAGGTCGGCGAGACGCAAAAGAATAGAGGATTCAGAGGAAAAAGAGGTGGAAGAAGGAAAGAGAAAAAAATCAGAACAGCCAAACCACCGGTAGAGGTTAGTAATATATTCAATATCAGCAGTTACAGAACCACTGAGGTTGAGGAAAAAGTTTTGTCCAGGGGCCTTAACTTTGCTCCCTCTAAGGGACCCAATATGTTTGACTTGTATATAGATACCCAAAAATTTGTGAGACGTTTGACATTAAAAAAGTACTTTATAAAAGATGCTGTAAGTAGGGAGACTATTCAGGGTAATAGTAATAGCAGTAAGACTAGATCGATTTCCACTACTCAGTTCAAAAGACCCTCAGTGTTTTATCCCAAACACATCAAGGGTAGTTTCTTAGAAACATTCTCTGAATTAGTCATTCAGGATATGGAAAAGGCAACTAGTGAGTTCAAAATCCCCAAACATAATCTGAGCAAACTAGAAAAAGATGCAGTCAAGAGTCTAGAAAGCAACAAACAAATTGTAATTAAGTCTGCAGACAAAGGGGGAGGCATAGTTATCATGGACTCTGACTATTACAAACAAGAGTCCTTGAGAATCCTAAGTGATGGAACTACATATGAAAAACTGCAGGGAAATCCATCCATAGAGTTTAAAACAGCACTCCAGGAATATCTACATAAGGGATTCTTGGATGGAAACATCTCCAAAAGTGAACTGGAGTTCTTGGATGTATTACAGCCAAGGATTCCAATTTTCTATTTTATTCCAAAGATCCATAAAGATCTTTGGAATCCCCCTGGACGCCCCATAATATCGGGGATCAAATCACTGACATCCAATCTGTCGCAGTTCATTGACTCTACTCTGCAGAAATATGTCGCCAAAATCCCGTCTTTTCTAAGAGACACCACACACGTATTAAATATAGTTAGGGACCTGAAATGGGAAGATCATTACATTTGGGTCACGTGTGACGTGACGTCTCTGTATACCGTCATAAATCATGACCTAGGTATCAGAGCAATTAGAAGGGTGCTTAATCAAGATGACAGTCTTGAACAGGGATTCAGAGAATTCATAGTAGAGGGGATACGTTACATATTAACGCATAACTATTTCAGTTATGATAACGATTTCTTCCTCCAGATATGTGGCACTGCCATGGGTACAAGGTTCGCCCCTAGTTATGCCAACTTATTTATGGGCATGTGGGAAGAGGAATATATCCATTCCGGCAGCCCATTTGGGGCGAACCTTGTACTATGGAAACGCTATATAGATGACGTGCTATGTATCTGGGGTGGAGACACCGAAGGACTGGAGGAGTTCAAGACACACTTGAATAATAACAATATGAATTTAAAATTTACTTTCAACACCAGTTCAACAAGTATAGACTTCTTGGATCTCACATTGTTCATAGAGAGAGGGTCCATTGAGACTAAGACTTTCTATAAAAAAGTAGATGCCAACACGTATCTCCTGGCATCTAGCCATCACAACCATAGATGGATTAATAATATTCCTAAGGGCCAGTTCCTAAGAACTAAAAGGAATTGCTCTCAACCGGAGATATTTGAGATGCAGGCCAATGCTCTTAGAGATAAGTTTATTCAGAGAGAGTATAATCCTAATATGGTTGTGAAGGCCCTAGAGAATGTAAAGAGTATAAACAGAGATGACCTTATCTGTATGGACAGTAAGAGATCAAAACAGTCAGATGGTGTAGAGTTTATCCCCTTCATAACCAAATATAATGGGATGTCAAACAAAATAACACAAATAATTAAAAAACATTGGGGCATACTACAGGGGGATACAATCCTTAAATCAATATTACCCAAACACCCCCAAATAGTGTTCAAAAGGGCTAACAATCTAAAGCTCCAGCTATCCCCAAGCTGTCCATTTAATTCCATGAAAGCACAAAACACAACATGGCTCAAGGAATTGGATGGATTCTTCACGTGTGATAAATGTATTGGCTGTAGATACAGCAATAAATGCAAGCATTTTCAATCCAATGTCACGGGCATTACATTTCCCATTAAGTCGTTCATTTCCTGCAAGACTCCTTTTGTGGTCTACCTGTTAGAGTGCCCATGTGGACTACAATATGTAGGGCGAACAGGTAGACCATTGAAACGACGTCTTGCAGAACATGTTTATAATATCAAAAGGGGTCTGGAGACACATAGTGTCTCCAGTCACTTTAAAAATAAACATGGACAAAATCCGGAAGGGTTAATCTGCAAAGGGATTGAATGTCCCAAGCAGAATTGGAGAGGGGGAGATAAAATAAATCTAATATCCAGACGCGAAAGCTACTGGATATATACCCTCAAAACCATGACCCCGAGAGGACTTAACATTGAATTTGACCTCGCAGCATTTTTGAGGGATAGTTAGGTCTGTATACTGCTGTTGTTGAATATTACCTAACCAGGCTATCTGATCTTTGTATTCAAAGTATTCTCTTTCCACCTCTGGGTCCTATATGCTGTCACTGGCAGGGAGCTAGTATAATAGCTATCTTGCACATTGAAATAAGAAGCCACAAGGTTGCTTATTACTTTTTATTTATTCCTTTAATCATTAGAGTTTTATTCATGTATTTGGTTTTATGAGATGTATAGGCAAATGTAATGTATAATGATTGTCTTTTGTAAGATATTTCACAGTATGCTGAAGTGTATTATGTAGTGCTTATTGCTGTCCAGGCATGAAGTGGTTAAACCTGCTACACATGAATTGCCTGATAACAGCGAACAAGTGGACAATTAGTAGGAGTTCCCAATTAGGACATCCATCCAATGGGAACACCACAGCAGCTATGCACAAAGGTATAAATTACCTCTAGGCCCTCATAGCTCCATTACCCCTGAAGAAGTGACGTCAGAGTCACGAAACGCGCGTAGGGTGGAGCTTGCAAGACGTGCAGCGACGTGCAGACCCTGTGCAGGGAGAAGAGGTTGATTGGCGGGGAACGTCATCGGAGGAGGGACCAGGCGCTCCGAGTCGCGGCCACGAAGCGGGGATCCACGCCGATTCCAGCCTCCTCCTGCAATCCCTCGGCATCCTTGCATGTGAAGCGGACGGCACGTTGTAGGACACACATAGGGCTTTTTAGCATGTGAGTTCATGTCTTTAAGCCTGTATTTTTTAATAATAAATGTTTTAGTATCACACTATTGGCGCCCTTTTCTGTTCCCAATCGGTTATGGTGTTGCTGATGCTGGAAGTGAAAATCGTGTACCAGTAGCAGGAACCAGTTGGAGCCAACCGTGAGGAGAAGTAAAGAAACCTTTTGAGGCCCAATTCTGTCTATTTTTAAGTAAGTAGATAGCAACGGTGGGGGTGTGAAACACTGACCATAGGGTACTGCGCAATGGTTGTTTCATTTGTATTTCCAGACAAGTCTCCAATCTAAAAGAACGGGACATTGTGGACTGTGGATCTCATTCATATCATCAATCGATTTATGGGACTACCTCCTTCTGTCAGGTTTAATATCTGGTAGTGCGCCAGGGAATCACTGTATATGTTGTAATATCTGTTCCTTTCTGTTGTAATTTTTTAGGCTTTTTTAAATGTTTTGACTGCAAAGCGTGCAAGCAGGCGGAGAAAGAGACGATAAATTTTAGTTCCAAAGTCACGAAGGAGGTTTTTAAAACTAAACACTTTATAAATTGTAGGACCTCCTTCGTGGTATATCTCCTTGAGTGCCCATGTGGACTCCAGTATGTGGGCAGGACCACAAGAAGTCTTAGGGTCCGCATACTGGAGCCCTTGGGTAATATCAGAAGAGGCCTCACAAGTCATAGTGTACCAGTCCACTTCAGTTTGGCCCATGGGGGGGACCCATCGGGATTGCAATATAGGGGAATAGAACTCGTCACTGAGAACTGGAGAGGCGGAGATAGACTCAGGCGTTTAAGACAGCGAGAAATGTTCTGGATCTATCAGCTGAAGACTTTAACGCCAAACGGCCTAAATGCAGATCTAGACATCCCAGCTTTTTTTTAAGGGAGGCAATAATGATTAGAGATCCATTCAACCCCAACAGATTTAAAAAGGAAAAATGAAAATCACACGGGGTTATAATATTAATGCTTGTTTTCTGTTCCCCACCCCCTATCCCTCCCTCCCCCTCTTTTACTCCATCTCCCTCTAATTTTCCTACTTGTTTTGAGAAACACTCCTAATGCTTTGATATGCGTTTATTTAAATTTTTAACAACTTATTGTGACCCCATGAGGAATTGTACAGTTATCATTTAACCAAAAATTATTTAGACATATGTTGAGTAATTGAATTACAGCTAGAGACGCGAATACCATTGTATCTATTTTAGAAATATTTTATATATATAAAGAAATAAATTATGTTTTTAAAGTGATTTGTATAAAAAGTGTTGTTTTTAATATCATTTTGAGAAAACCTTTTTTAAATATCATAGAGTAAACTACTATGTTTTATATGTATTTATAGATAAATTGTTGATTTTAGACTTCAATGTATAAACCAAAATGACCATGACTAAGAAAGGTAGATAATACAAACTGTGTAATTGATAATAACACCATTTTGTGAATCAAGATTAATCTAAATCTCCAGGTAAGCATAATAAACCCTAGCTACCCACTAACAAAAGGGAACACAAGATAAAAATAATTACCAACCAATTTATTACTTGTGTCTCTGTGTGTCCAGATAAAAATTAGTCTGATAACAGTTGTCTTTAGACACTTTGATGTAACCCAAATGATTGCAGAATATGTATTTTAAGCGATAAATAATGTCAACATGATTTAGCACTAATTTTAAATGAGGATAAATGCAAATGCAAAGATTATCTTAGAGGATCCACTAAACTTGCAAACAAAATTATAGTGGACGTAAGAATTTGGATTAATTGTAGGGTGTTAAGGAACAACAGAAGGGGCTCATCATATATATGGAGCTTATGGCATTCATTGCAACTAATTACAGCAAATTATCACCGCTATCTAACCAATTAGCAAATCGAGGGTCTATATAAGTCTATTAGACCCTGCCTACGTCATCAAAAGAGCCTGAGGAAGCCGTCCAATCGGTGAAACGCGTTGCTCTAATTCGTGGAAGTCTTTTGAACCACTGGGGCTTCCGTAGCTGAGGGGAGCAGTCTGCAGTCACAGCCGCGCCAGGAACCGTCATCGATTCCAACTCCGGACGCGGAGGAGAGAGCAGCTGGGGACCGGTGCAAACCGCAGCCACGGGAACACACCAGCTTAATGTAAATTATCATGTGAGTGCATTTATTGTGGATTTTATTGATGTGCATTAAACGTTTAAGTTTTAAAACGAGCACTGCTGATCCCAGTACATTATTTTGCCTCACCCACGCCCCTCTCTGTAACGGGGAGGGGAAGAAGCCCAGAACGGGGGAACTATAATTGAGACCTGCATTGAACCTCCTGCCCGCCAGCAGGAACGCATACAACACCCCTGGGAGTATCTCTGACGGGAAACCTAGGTGTATGCCTTAAAGACAACTGCCCTGCGACTTTACTCACACTGGGCCGTGTGAGTATTTATATATTTATATTGTGCATTACCACGACCCCTCCTGCACTCAATTGCAGAAGGGTAACCATCTATCACAAAGATACCATCTTGGGACAAGGTTTACACAGGGCCGTGTAAGCATACATCATTGAATATATTTATTTTACTTTACACCGTCCCTTTCACCTCCTATACTGGGTTTACTCTGTTAAATTGTCTGTATCTGCTTTATCTGTGCATCTACTTATCCCTCGCTCCCCCTACTTTGTTTTGTCTATACGTTTCCATAAGGGCTTTGGATCATCCCTTTATTAGGGGTAGAAGCAGAAGGGATTGCAAGAACGACTCCGCACCATTAGCAAATAACCACAATAGTTGGTTTCAACGCTCTTCTGAGATTCTGTCACTTAAGGTAAGCGCCTGGTTCTTCCATATTATATATGCAGGCTGAGAGGTGGAGCACAGGTGCAGAGGTGTCAGGTATCAGAGTCTGGAATGTTCCTTAGTTTAGCAGCAGCAATCCCGGTGGACAAGTATAGGTACTGCAGGCTAGAACAAGACATTGAGAGTGGCAGCAGTCCTAGTGGCCAAGCATGGGTACAGCAGGCTAGAGAATATGACACACTGCTATAAATGATCACACTTCATCTAATGTTTGTCTGCATATGTATCTCAGATCTTTTTGTGAAAGAAATTTTGTTTTTAGACGTTGAGCATGTCACTTTATCAATCTGTGCTATAGGCGTCAATAAGGAACTTGTAAGCACTCAAGGGTATGAACGTATACCACAAAATGTGTATGTCTAGCACTGCATGCACAGCAGTTCTCTGTAAGTAAACAATAATTGTTATTTAGTTTATATTGTATTCAACTGTTTATTTCTAGCAGCAAGGAAATTAGAGCTACCTATTATTATATATCTTCTCCAGGGAATGGATGTAAATTCTCTGTTAAATATACATTTTCTATCATCTGCTTGGACCAAGTACGGGTCAGTATCAAGATAATTGAAGAAAAATACTTCAATAGTTCAGAATTTTAATATGAATAGAGCTTGCCAAGGTTGACAGGCATGAAAAACTTGAAAGAACAGGTTCACGATAAAAGTTCTTCCTGACAGTGCTGAAACAGCTCATAATGCAATTCCCAAGTTATGCAAGTTATTATTGAAAATGCTATGAAATATACACGTCTATCTATTCTATATAAAGTATAATCTATTATTATCTGCATTAAAAGAAACTGAAGGAACAGCTTATTGTTATGATAATTCTTTAAAAAAAATATATAAAGCAAGGCACAGAGAGAACATGTCATGTCTGAAATCTGGGGAATAAAAGGTGGACCGTTATCGACACCTGAAAAATAAGTCAGCTGAGAACTATCATGTGGGTGGCTGAATAGTTTATTTTATGAGGATTATTTTGTAATTTTTTTTTTAAACTGATGTTTGACCTTTTCCTTGGGAAAATGTTATGATTCTAGATACTGTAATTTTTCACAAAATGAGAGCAACACACTTCAAAATGCCAAATCCTGACAGTATTAGGAAATCTCCTAGAATTATGAAATCCTATCATGTTATAAGCAAGTTATATAGTTTGTATTTGCAGCCCAAAATTCAAGAAAATGAAATGTGCAATGCACGGAAAGTGGTAAAATTTTCAGTTACTTACATTAGTCAATAACAAGTAATTTACACTTTCTACTAATGCAGACAAGTTTGGCTCCTGTTATCTGTATTGTATAAAATGTTGGAAAGCAAATTATTTCTCTTCAGGATTTGATAGAAGGCAATGTGATGTGCTAAGTCTAAATAAACTATGCACATAAATCAACATGTATTGCCTCACAAAATACAAAATTAACAAGTAGATGTTTGTTTCATTTAAATTGTATTTTCCCATTGCTACAACTTCTATTGCATAGAAGATTTGATCTTGGGATAAAGTTGCAATACAGGTGTCATTTGACTAACTTTTCATGCAGCAACTGTTGGAGTTACCAAGGAAAAACGACCGCAGTAATTGCTGGCAACCGCATAAACTGCATGCAACTTAGTTTACGACAGATGAGCTTGATTTGCCAACATCTGTACCACAAATCAAGTGACCATCATCTGCACACGGCTAAATATGCTGCAACTGCAGTCGCTAATACCTGAGCTGTCTCCCCTTACTCCATGGAGCCTGCCCTAAACCTCCAAGGAACCAGTAACTGGTCCCTTGCTGTCTGAGTACTTGCCAGAGATCCTGGGGCTGCTGTCCAGTCAAAACACCTACCAGGGTAAGCAGTCAAACCGGCATTTGCCTGCACCATCTCCTGGTACCACTCGCTGAGCGCCGGTAGTTCCCTGTCAGTTACACAGTTAGAAAAAAGGTCACAATGGGGAACATTGCACACAGGGGGACACTGGTCGAGCATGGTCTGACTTACCTGCCTGGTCCCTTTGAGGTCCTCCATGTGCGTTGGCTCCAAATGCAGGGGAGCAATGGTCTGAGGGGTGGGCTCCAAAAGCTGGGGAGAAAAAACCACCTTGGTGGGCAGCGGTGCCGACTGCACCTCTGCCTGGGCAACTGCCCTACTTCGGCTCTCTGTGACTGGGGTCACAAGAGCATCCTCTCCTTGTAACATCACAGACAGCCTCATCCGCGGGTACTGGTGCCCT
Source organism: Ascaphus truei (assembly GCF_040206685.1). Classification (NCBI taxonomy): domain Eukaryota; kingdom Metazoa; phylum Chordata; class Amphibia; order Anura; family Ascaphidae; genus Ascaphus; species Ascaphus truei. The sequence goes on from NC_134483.1 coordinate 212,337,722, forward strand.
GGGCAGACCATATCAGGCTGCCTCAGAGGTACCATAGCACCGGGGACCCCCAGGCTGAATGCAAACGGAATGCCTGGGACCCTTGGATAGAAAAACAAAGCTTTGTGGACCGGTTGGTCCTCCTGCCCAATGGCTGTACTCTGCTGCCCGTCTGAAAGAACCATAGCTCTACCGTTGGCAGGGCTGCAGGGACCGCTGACCGTGTCTTTTCCTGGAACTGCTGCAAGGCTGCTGGCTGCTTGATTTCAGGGGACAGCCTCTCTCAGGACGTCCGTCCTGGAGCTGGGGAGCGTTGCCCCAGATGGTGGTTACTTGATCGGGAGGCACAAGGAATTACAAAGGGGTTCACCGCCCACTTCTCTGCCTGTGGCCATGCTGGCACAGAGCTGGTTGCCATTTTGGCAACCATGAGGCATGGCATCTGCGTGGCACCATCCTCCACAATCATGGTAGCTTTCAGAGAGGCAAGATCCCCAACATCAGTGTGGTTGATTTCTATCTCGGCCACCTTTGCGCTCAGCTGATTGATTGGTGTTAGAGTGTCAGCTCTAGGGCATTCCTTGTTCCCCTGCATTCCGGCGGGGTTTGGGACTCGCTCCTTTACCTGTGGCCCTGCGGGCAGCATTACTGAATTCTGTGCAGCTGCTCTCTCCAGCAACTCCCTTGGCGCTAAGCTGCTCCCTCCCTTGTTCAGTGACTAGAGGGGGAGGCAACTACCGATGGCACTTGCTCCACTGGCACACCTGCAGGGTTCTGGACCCGCTTCTCTGACTGTATCTTGTGGGGAGGGGCAGCCCTCCACCCTCGGGGTGGATACAAGGCAGGGCACCTGCATCAGCTTGGCTGATCTCTCCCTCTGCTGCCCTGGCACTCAGCTGACTCTCCAGGAGGAGAGTGTCATCTCTTGGGAGTGCCTGTTTCACCGGCACTCCTGCGGGGGCTAGGGCCCACTTCAATGACTGTGCCCACATGGGCACACTGCATCCTACCTGGGTGCTCAGTACTGCGACCCAGGTTGCCAGAGCCCTCACACTCAGGGGAGGAGGGCAATGCATCCCGCAGCATGCGTTACTACTGGGGAGTCAGTCGCCTCTACTCTACTATTGAGGTTGGAAACAACCTTGAATAGAGTGTTAGCAGCTTGCATACCGTGGTAAGAACGGCTTCAGGTGTAGCCACAGGAGGGTTGAGGTCCCCCTCCAAGACACTATTGAGGGGCTCACTTTCCGGGCTCACTTTCCTGCCGGTAGTGAAAACAACAACTACCACAGGAGTGCATTGAGCCACGCAGGCTTCATGCCACTCCAGTTCCCTTTCTAGGGAGTCTTTAGTTAGCTCATAAACCCGCCAACCATAGCTGTTGCACTGAGAAACTAGAGCCGCGTGACTCCAGGACCTATACTGTCCGGACCAAAGCACCCAGGTAGTGGCCACGACCAGTACCCCAGGAGTGCAATCAGCCCCGTTGGCTTCATTCCTCTCCAAGTCCTGGCACAGGACTACCACAGGTCTGCCATATGTCGGAAAACCATAATGCTCACACCGGTCAACCACAGATGCACGATCCCAGGACACATACCTTGCTGTTGGGGTCCACATCTTCACCGTTCAGGCACTAATAACCTAAGTGACACTGAACAGTGTGATTCCCTGCTTTTTATAATGTGTGCTCAACACCACTTGTTTTGAGAGCTTGCAATCCACAAGCTCACTTTGTACTATAATTACCCGCAGGAAATTACAGCACAAAGCCCAATGATCCCCTCGCTGCCACCAGAAAAAAAGCCTGTCACGAGAGACCATGGGGGCTATGCACTAAGCTCAATGGCTTTGCGTTCTGATTTGGCCAAAAAGCAGGTTCGTTAAAAAGTGAAGCCGGGGACGCGATGCACTAAGGCCTTGAGGCCATATTTTAACGTACCTGCTCAAAATAGCTCAGAACAGCCACAGCGTACGTGTTGCTTTTTTCCCCCCTGCTAGCGTTCTTAACCTTTCCGTTCGCTAGCTGATAGAAAAAAAAGCCGCATGTAACATTTGCATGGAGATTTGCCATCTCCATGCAAGACTGTTACAGGCGATCGTACACTAAATAAATACATTTTAATAATAGTGTACATGAGCAGGGAGTCTCCTGAGCTGAACCGCATTGGTTTCAGGTCCGAGGCCCCCCTACTTCAGGAGATATAGGCCCCGTTATCCCGTGTATCCCCCGGACACCCCCGCTTGGTGAGCCGGGGACCCCCGGACACCTGCGGGGTCAGCCGGGGATACACGCGCAACACCCGGGCTCCCTCGGGGACCCCCACGGGGTCAGCCGGGGACACCCGCCGGCCTGCTGTATGGGTTTTGCGCATGCAAAAATAAAAAGCAAGAATTTTTTCTAAGTCCAGATTTCTTTGCGTCTACTCTGACCTGGCGTGTTCTGATCAATGCAACTTTCGCGTACGCTAAGGTTGCGTTGCTTAGTGCATCCCGCTTAAGGGCAGAATTTCACGCAAACAGAATTGCGAACGAGCAAAGTTGGACAAAGTTGGAAGTTGCCTGTTTGCGTTGCTTAGTGCATCGGGTTGAGCAAAAAATCCCGTTCGAAGAGCACTTTGCAGTCTAAAAGTGACTTAACGGAGCTTAGTGCATAGCCCCCCATGTCTTTTAACACATTTATATTTTTGGGATCATTCACTAGGCAAAACAAGATGTGGAATAAAATGAGGTTTATTCGGGTAAACCCACGTACACACAATGAAATACAAAATACAGACGGAATATGTAAACTTACTGGGGTCTGGGGTTTGAAAACTAGACTTTCCTAGTTGCAGGGTGTGTGCTTCAGCAAAATGCTTACCCTGTTCACTCCACATCACTGAAATAAGCCTGGAACAAGCAACATTATTCCTCAGAACTGGCCCTCAGCTAAGCTTAGGATTCCCTGGCACCTCAATGCCTAGTGCTTTGCTATTGCAAGCAAAACACCTGGGAACCTCAACCGGTGCTTCACTAGACCTGTCCCAAGATTACCTTTAAGTCTGAAGACTGGGAGAGAGGGCTCTGATTTGGGTAGCCCCTTTCATAAACTTCTGTGTTTAACATCGACAGGGATTTCCCACCACTTAGAACGTGGGGACTTTTCCCACCAGGCAATCAGAGAGGGGCTCATCTGACTGGTGATGTCAGAGGAAGGGGTGTGCCAAACAGCATCTTCCCCCAGCCAACTTATTGCCACCTGAAGGGCAGGCTCCCCAGGTTTGGCAGTACAAAAGGTGCCCAGAGAGGGGCCCTTTGTTCTCTGGAGCTGGCACTTAGCCTTTCACTTCTCAACCAAATAGCCCAACACCTCTGGACATCCTGGTTCTCCTTTGAGCTCAGATGTCTATACAGACTAGGCTGACTGCATAGACATTTATACATAGCGTAAAAAACACTATTTACCTGTAACGCTTGCGCTCACCATGAACAAGGCGGGACCCCGGTACTGAGGTGGGAAAGTACGAAACTGCGCACCCACAGCAGCGGAGGCACACATAGAGGGTGGATAGTCTGCGTAGCCGGGTCTGGGTTGGAGAGATCGGGTTAGTTCAGATACTTGCCAGGGTCTGGGGGCAGAGCCAGAAGAATGGGCGATGTTCGTTATGCCGTGGTCTGGGGTTGGAGCCGGGAGAGTAGTAGCGTGTCCAAAAGCCGTGGTCAGAGATGGAGAGGTGCAGGTAGTCAGAGGCAAGTCGGGGTCCTTATCCAGAGAGGGTCCAATTGTCAAGCCGGGTCGTTAAACGTGGAAGCAACTGGAGAGAAAGCAGCAAGGCACAAGGCAAGGCAAAATAGAACGCAGGAACACAAGGCTACACAGGTTATTCTCAGCAATGAGGAAGTGAAAGAGAAGGGTTTAAATAGGAGAGATGCATGACTGGGATTGAGAGGCGGAGCAGAGGTGCAGCCTCTGCAGAGGCAGAGATTTGCTTCAAGGCACCGGAGACAGGTGTGTGTACTTGCTTGCAGCTGGGGAGAGGTGCACGACATCACGTGTGCACGCCGCGTGAGAGACGCGCGACGCGGCCGGGGGCAAACCGAAGCTCCGTGGTATGGGTAGAAGAGCTGCGTGTGCACGTGCGCTCTGTAAACAGAGCGGGGGACTGAGATGCAGCAGGTAACGAGGGAACACGCAGCAGAGGACGTGTTCCCCGATTCCTTACAATACCATACTTTAATAAAGTTTAAACCTTGGCGAACCTTATATATGTGTGGGAAATTAGTTTAGGATACCTGGGCTTAAAAAAACAGGAGTCTGGGGCACACTGTGCAGCCCCAATGTAATTTACCCCTCATATCCACAAATAGATAGAATGAAAATTCTTTATCAACACGAAGCATTTTGGATTTTTGTTATGCATTCATTAACTCCTAAAGGTCTTAATACGGAATGGGACCTAAAGTTTTTTCTATAAAAATATACATGCATATCTCTATTCAGATGTGGTCCGCAATTTTTCTCTGTGTTGTTCAATATACATTGTCTTACAAGACACTTTCCCCATTAGCGGTACAGTCCTCAGTAACCTGTAGACATTTCTTATGTGTTTTTTTTCACGGGGGACTCTCTACATGGTTACTCCGGACTGAATTTATAATTATTGATTTGTATGTTTATTTTTAGGGTTGCGTTGTGCTATGTATCCATACTGTATCTTTGCTTTAACAAGATATTATCTGGTTTCCAATTGACCTCATAGTTGTTATCTATGATTATCTACATGGCCAATAATTGACCATATTACATTTATCATACTATCTGCGGGGGCTATTTACTTCCATTAGATAGTGTGCTATTGTAAGTTATAAGGAATTGGTCAAAGTTATATATATTATGTCTTATGTACACGTTTATTATAATCATAAGAGTTTCATTGACTATTATCACATCAATTGGCCATGCTTACTTAACAAAGATGCCACTTTGTACAGTATCAGCATTTAGCAATTTTACTGCTTATTGATGTTAGGGAGTGTTACTAATATCTTCATGTCCCATTGAATCTTTTTCTGTTATCATTATCACCTTCAGGTGTGTTACACCAGTTTGATTGGAGGAAGAGAGGTTTAAATAGTACCCTCCCCCTTCCTCTCACCATACTCCTTGAGAAAGAACATTAGTTGTTCGAAACGCGTGGGAGGAGGTACTTTTTATCTCTGTCTATGGATTGTATCCGTTTTATGCAGTCTTAAATAAAGTTTTTTATTACTACTTACTGGTGAGTTACTGTACTCTTAAGGAGCGGCAGACTTTTTTTGATCCTTACCTTGTTGCTACTACTTCCGGATCAGAGAGACACCACAGAGGGAGGGTGTCATCACGCCGGTGCACCTGAAGCCAGGAGGACACAGGGGAACAGTGCCTAATCGTGAGTACTCTTGGTGCTCCATACTGGACACATGCTGGGTGATTGAGTTGCCGCTTTTAGAGTGCAGCCACCACCGCTACCCCGTTGTTTACCTCCAACTTGGCTGTTATTTAACTCCATCATGCTCCGCTATTCACGCATATTATTAATTGATTTATGACATATAGGGTTCCTGGAGCTCATTAGTAGATTTGTTTTTTACCTTATCCACAAATAGTGCGTGCACGCCGGGGAGAATCAGCGGACTAACAGTAACTCGGCCCCCCAAACTCCTGCAAACAAAATGTGACGGAAGGGGGAAATATGGCTGCTGTTTATAAAGATTATGTCTGCCATTACCCCTACCTGTCAGTAATACATTGGTATTGTATTATATGTTATGTATATATGTATGTCTTTGCTTGGTTCCAGCACCTCATGAATCAGGGGTTAATATGTTTGCAGTACAATTGTTGCAAATGTTATGTTGTAGTCCTACCCACCAATCAGGGCAGGGCATGTAGGCAGCTCCTGGCCCTGATTTTTGCAATATTATGGTTTAAGTATATAAAAAGGTGGGGAGGGAGACCCCTAGCAGACACAGCCTGCAGAGAGTGACAGAGTTGTTTCTGTGACAGGGAGAAACTGCAGTGTCCAATTCAGTGCTGGTCTCAGGCCTGAAAACCAGTCCTGTTGGCACTGGGCAATGAAAGAGAACAGGGGAAATCTCTGCAAGAAGGTCCCTGCGACTAGTTAGGCAGGGTATTCCCCAGTTTCCGCAGTTGGGTATGTGTGATGTCTGTGTCTTTTGTATAGTTGTGGATATGTTTTCCAATAAATTAATTTTATAAACTCTCGTGTTCTGTCTGGCGATATTGATCCCTGGTACTAGTCCTGGACTCCCGTGACACAAAACTAATACATTTTCGCCCAAATATCCCACCTAAAACACTGCTATAAGCTCATGTCTCTATGACACAGGGAACCCCAAAAGTCCCAAGCAGGTCAGGTTTTTGCTATACTTTACATGGGTCTTCCATAGCCCACCCCGTCCTTATGTACAGACAGGTACCCCCAAAGCCTACACTGTCTGTGCGGAGCCATACTGGTATCTGGGGTACCCCCTAAACCAGGGACCCCCTTTTCTAGGTATACTAGCACACATTTCGTCATGAAGAAAGATAGTCCTCCTTGACACTTGAACTCTGGTTGATCGTGCTGTTATTCTCCGATGGACATAAAAAGAAAACAATACAATATTGCTTCAATAAAATGTATATACAGCCTGTGTCTTCAAACACCGTGGTGTGCACCCATTCAGGTAGGAAATTACTCAATAGAGAAATATGTGAATTCTTACTTCAATAGAAATGTGCTCCTTCAGCACCTTATCTAGATAGAGAATCAATCTATAAGAGTATTACTCCATGTGCTTTTCGAGAACATGGTGTAGTGCCTTCTTTAGTCTTAATTAAATAACTAAAAGTACTCGGTGGATGATATTGCAGACTAATACCCATGAATGAGTGTTATGAGATAAAGAAAAATAATTTCTATTAAACTTAACTTATACACACATCAGCATGAACTGTGGTATTGAATGATTACGAATGCCTCATACATCACTTGAAAAAGAAATTGAAAGTAGCCATAGGACAATAACGTATAAAAAAAACTTTACTAAAAATCAAATAAAAAGACAATTGGAAAATCACTGAAGGATTCCCACATAAAAATATGCGGTGTGAACCTTTAGGCCATCACCAACCCCTTTTCCTCAGTTGTTTGGATGGAAGACAGGAACTGCTAATTAGAAGCCCTGATACGCCTGTCCTGCTTGGAGAGATTTCCATGTGTCCCTCGTGTGTTGGTACCGGTGTCCACTTCCGTGTTCGTCTGCTCTGACGGCAGCGCGTGGTCACGTTGCTTTGAGGGTCCGCCTAGATCCGCGTCACTCAATGCACCTCGTATACACTGCAGTCCAGACAGGGCTTCTCTCAGACCTCCTCTCTTTTCCTCGGCTCAAAGCTCAATGTGATCAGCTTGTTCCTCCAATTCGGTTCCGACCTGCACATGCGGAATCGACCCTACGCGTTTCTCATACAACTGTCCGCTTCGTCAGGGGTATTCCGTTGTAGTGGGATAGCCATCTTTTTATTGCCCATAAATATGACGTCTATTAATTGTCCATCAGGCGATATTTGCCTAAAACAGTGCTATACACTAATCTGCTTGCTAGCACTTTATGTATATACTCCATGTAGAGCTAAACATCATACTTCAATATAACAATAGGAATTACTTTGACGATATTACTGCATCAATTAACATTTGCCTATCCTGCAAAACATAGAACACATTACAAAAAATCAATAAAGTTGTAAACAGCAGTACTATAATTCATAATTACAGATGGAATAGTTCGTTCATAGAATGAACAAACAATACCCTTCAACTATCTATGTAAATGACCATTATAATGGCCCTAATATAATCTATGTTCACTACAGGAGACATTAGGAAAATGGATATGGAACTTGTAAATCAATTCCTAAATAAAAATATTATCATTCATGATAACATATAGAATGATCAATACATATATTGGACATACATTATCTATTAACCATCTATATACATGTCCATCTTAATGAATAAATCATACTATATATTCACTATGAGAGACAATATGAAAGTGGATATAAGACTTATAATTTTATGGTAATGTATTGGTCTCTGCCAGTAACTTAGGATAGTGGAGAGATAAACTGACTGGCATATAACAATTAAAGAACAATACATTATCACAACACAGAGATACAGAATCATTCTTTATGGAATGATCCTAGATCAAAGTCCAAATTAAGGCCAAGGGTTGACAGCGTTTTTAACTGATAGATCCAGTAGGTCTCCCTTTTAGATATTTTGGTTATTCTAAACCCCCACCCTCTCTAATTAGGGTTTGGGCATTTAATGCCTTTACACATTAAACCTTCTGGGTTTTGACCGTGAAGTAACAAAAGTGATTCGACACACTTTTGTGTTTTCAAACCCTTCTTTATATTATTAATATGCTCTGCTAATTTTCTTTAGTACAAATGGCCTACAGTATGATAAAGTAGAAGCTGCTGATAGAGAAAAAATGATTGAATATAAAATTAAAGAGTCAGGTTCTGAGGGACAACTCAAAATCTCATTTATTACAGAATATAATGCTATGGCACCAAAAATAAAAAATGTTTTAAACGATCATTGGAGTATATTAATGGGTGAGGAGAATTTAAAAATGATCCTCCCACAAAATCCAAATATCATCTTTAAGAGAGCACCAAACTTTAAACAAGTTCTGGCACCAAGTCTAATTAGGGCAAAGGAATAAAAAAAACTGGATAAAAGGTCTAAACGGTTATCATGTTTGCAATAACTGCAATGGTTGCCAATACAGTTTGGGGGGGAAAACATTTAAATCAATCGTGATGAATGAGGCGTACAATATAAGATCATTTATTAATTGTAGTAGCGACCATGTCGCATATCTTCTTGAATGCTCATGCGGCCTGCAATAGGTAGGAAGAACAAGCAGGTTGCTTAAAAGAAGATTAGCAGAGCATATCAATAATATAAAGAAGGGTTTGAAAACACACAGAGGCTTATGCAGAGAGGAACGTTATATAATGTGAAAACGGCAAGAAAATAGCCACAGAATTGGCGTAACTTATGGTCGTATGCTGAAAGCTGCGTTACCTCCTTTTACAGATGGTATCAAAATTGCCAAGTTTTTCTGGCGACCTGGAACTCGCTATATTATAGGGCAGAATGGCGCGTTCCAGCGCATCGATGCTACTGGCATACCACCCTATCTTAACATGGCGAATTTACCGATCTCGCCACGTGTTTGGCAAATTTTAAAGTAAAGAAACCTGCTGTGGCGGATTTTGTGAATCTCGCCATGTTCTCTGCAGGACAAGCTTCTCTGGTGCGTATTTTTGCCAAAAGATGGCGCTATTTCCATTCTCTATCCTCTCTGCATAAGCCCCACAGTGTTTTGAATTACTTTTGTTAGTTCATGGTCAAAACCTAGAAGGTTTTATGTGTAAAGGCATTAAATGCCTAAACCCTAATTGGAGGGGGGGGTAATAGAATAACCCAAATACCCTAAACATGCCCTGTTTTAAAATATTGAAATTGCTGTACGTGCATCTATCACCACTTTTTGATTATTGGCACAATATAATTTATATTTTACGCTATGAGTGTTGTGTGCTATCTTTTTTCTTCTTCATATCATTCCAAGGACAACACACTATGGTGGTACGCTTTGTTGTTCTTTTGTCTTCTTTATCTTGAGGTATCAAGGCCTTCAGCTGATCTTAAAGAAATTGGAAATTCCCATACTGGAAAAGAACTTTCAAAGAAATTTTCTTCTCTGTTGTCCAGCCGCCAGAAAGGTCTGTTGCTTTACAGTTTTTCCAACTGGTTGTCAGACAGCCAGCAGGACCTTTCAGGCAGCTCTTATTGGAACTCAGCACACAGGACTGTTCACTTGTTCACTGGCCTTTTTGGCATTTATTATTTTATTTTATTGCATATTTGTGGTATTAACCAAATACACATGGGGCGAACTATATGTGTTCCCCAACCTCCACCCTTCACCTCCCAAAGTACATTTCCTGCAGCTACCTTCTATGGGGAATCATAACTACACATGGTATCCCTAACTCATAACCCTGCAGGGGACTGTAAAATGGGGACAGAAATACAGGAGAATACATTAGGACGCACAACTAGACCCAAGAGCATAAAGGCAGCCAGCCGGGCGTGACCTTTATAAATGAAAGCCGGCTACCCCCTACCGTCACAATATGTAGCACCTCATGTTCCTCCTTTAAACTGTTATCATTCCTTTCACTTTAAAGATGGATTTACTTTTACAGTATCTACTAAATTGCTGATGTAGAGCTGAAAATAACATAATAGATCACTATATGCTCTGTAATCATAAAAATTGTTAAAAAATATATCATTCCTTGCTTTTACTGTCTAGATATAATATACAGATTCATAAATGTGACAATTGGCAAATTTCACCATACCATTATGCCAAATCTGGATTTTACTGATTGTTTTAGCGGTTTTAAGGAAATATATAAACACAACAATGTAATTCTATTTGTAAGTAAATCCCCAAAAAACTACAGGCTAGTCCTAGGGCAAAATCATGGCTACTGTAAAATGGTATCCTTCGGTGAAGAATAATATTGAGGGGTTGTTTATTGTTGCTTTTAGTTACTGGCATTGTTTGAGATGCTATGTGGCTTACAGTATTTAGTAAAGTGGAGGGAAAAAGGGTTGTGGGGAGCACGGTTTGAAATGAACATCGATGAAATGGAATGAAAATAGAAAAAACAGCAAGGGTGTATGGTTAATACAAATGGCACCTTGGTGAGATATTATGGACATGTGAAAACATGTAAACATAGACCAGTGTGGTGGAGAAAATAGTAATATCAATGTCTACTCACACGGCCATGTGTGAGCTGGAGTGCCCAAAATGTTATCTTTAATTTTGTATCAGCTGTTGGCGTCTCTCTCTCCCCTGCGGCTGGGACTTAATTTCCTCGTCTTCGATTCCCCTGATCTGTGCAAATTCCCAAATATTCAAAAGTGTGTGCAAACACAAAACCTGGTCGTGTTAAAAGTGAACAAACAAATTTATTGCAAACAATAATTAAGCACTTACATATAGTGCTGGCTCAGATGTCTCAGGCGGTAATCATGCAATCTCCTGCCAGCTGTGAAGCAGATAAATCCCCAACTCCACGTTCAGTATGTGGGGCTGTGATGCAGCCTTGCCTGGGAGGTACGGTGGCCGTCAGATGCCAAAAGTCCTCACCAACAGGGACAACGCTTTTCACAGATCACTGCTTGATCAGGTCCATAATGTGGTTGGTAACGACCTTAGAGCTTCTTTGTATAAATATGGCTTTTACTTCGCAATGGAGTAGGAAGGAAATAGACTTTTTAGATTTGACCATATACATTGAAAATAACATGCATAGGACCAACACCTTTTTTTAAATGTAGACTCCAACAATTATTTGTTGAAGTCTAGCTATCATCATCCAAAAAGGATCAACAACATCCCGTTTGGGCAGTTATAGAGGATACGGAGGAAATGTTCGGGTGATGACATTTTTAAACACCAAACAGAAATTTTAAGAAAAAGATTTCTTGAGAGAATATATGACACAACCTTATTAGAGAATTCAGTTACAAAAACCAATACACTGAACAGAAAGGCCAAAATGCACACCAGTGAATACAACATACTCTTTGTCACCAAATATAACAGAGAGGTGGGGAAGATAAAGAATATTATAGACAGACACTGGCATTTACTCAAGAAGGATCCAGTACTCAGGAGCCATCTATCTGATCGGCCAAAACTAGTTTTTAAAAAAGCAGAGAGTATCAAAGCCCAACTGGCCTGAGTGTTTTTAATAAGAAAGTGTCACGCTTGTGCGAGCACACAGACAAGACCTGACCCCGGCACTGAGGTGGGAAGGACAATGCCACACACCCACAGTAGCGAAGGCGGCCCAGTAGGTGGTTTGTAGAGTTGCTGGGTCTGGGTATGAAGAAAAAGGGTTAATCCAATACTCGCCAGGTTCCAATGGTAGGAGAGGTACACGTAGTCGTTATCTGTAAGCCAGGGGTAAAGAGCCAGAGAGAATCCAAATGCAAAGCCAGGTTGGTACACAATAGGTTAATCCTTAAGCCAGGGGTCACGAGCCAGAGAGATTCCAAATGCAAAGCCAGGTCGGTACACGAGAGGTAACTGTTGAAATCAAAGCAAGACAGGGCTGGACAAGCCAGGCACACACAAGGCTACACAAAGTCTATGTTCAGCCAGATATAGCAGGAAGAGGCAGTCTTATATAGGAGACAGGAACCAGTAGGGGAGGGAGCGGAGGCGGGGCCTCCACAGATACCAGGATAGGCTGCAGGAGACAAGGCTCATAGCAAACCTTGACACGTAGCTGGGGTTCGTTGCACGCCGTCATGCGCATGCACCGCGCACAGCGGAGGTGCGGTGTGTCCCGAGGGGGTGGAGCTATGCTCAGTGACCGTGCATAGAAAGAGCGGGTGTGCGCACGCTCTGTAACAGGAACGTGATGCGCACATCAGCGGGGGGCGAATCTTCGGCAGCTGCCGCTGCAGTACTTTAGATAGGCGAGGAGGGAACGCGCCGCAAGGGACGCACTACCCGATTCCTCACAGAAAGCCACTGATACATCGCAGAATTGGCTTACTAGACCAAAGGGTTTCTTCAGTTGTAAAATCTGCAAAGCGTGTACACATGTGTGCAAAGAGAAGATCCAATTCACTTCCCATGTTACAGGGGAAGACTTCATGACAAAGCAATTTATCAACTGCAGAATGTCATATGTAGTGTATATCTTCAGATATCCTGCATAACTATTCTGGATTAACTTGGGAATTCTTTCCATTATCATAATATAATTTAGTTTGTTTTTTACCTCTGCTATTGTCGGTGGATCGTTCTGCTTCCAGTTTTTAGCTATAATTGCCCTAGCTGAGGACAGAATACCGTATGTATCATTAGTTTGTCTACATTTCTCTCTACAGTATATCGTCTATTGGTTTTAGGATTAGTACTGCCTCTATGTTCCATGGGCAGTCCCATCACGTAATTCTCTTTATTAGTCTTTTAATTTTTCTCCAAAATATTACTATCTTTGGGCAGGTCCACCAGATATGTTTGAATGAGCCTATTTGTCCACAGTTGCGCCAACATAGGGGGGATTTGGCTGGAAAGAACTAGTGGAGTGTGGCTGTGGTGTAATACCACCTCTGTAGTATCTTGAGATTGATTTCTCGTACTGCCGAGCACCTGGATGATCTAGCTGATCTCTCATATATTTCCGTCCACTTGTCTCTCTTCAGCGCTCGCCCAATATCATTTTCCCAGTCCAGATTGTTTTTACTTGGTATTCTGGTTGCTCGGTTTTCTGTGTAGTCAGAGTCTGGTATATTTGTGCTATAGTTCCTTTATGATATACACTAGCTGAGAAAAGTTTCTCGAAAATAGTTAGTGGTCTAAAAACATCCTGTGCGGGTTGTATTGAAGTTTGAATCCAGGACAGGAAGGGAGCAGGATCGTCAGGAACACCCAGGAAAAAACATATAATAACAAATCATAGTGTAGTACTTAAAGACATTTATGGATCAGAATTCAGGAAAAACTTGGCTCTTACGGATCGCCTACTTAGAAGAAGTAGGATAAAAAACAGCGTTTTTTATATGTAAAGTTGAATAATATATTCCTCCGCCTAAGATAGCAGCATACAGCAGTCACTGATGATGGTAAACTGGATAGTGTGATCGCCGGGGCTTTCGCTCTCACAGAACAGCAACCGCATTCATACAGAGAGGAGAGGGAAACATAGTGTGTACCAGGTAACACCAACATTTTATAAAAGTAGCATAAAAATGTGTACTCACAATGTAACGTATGAGCACATTCACATAAAGGTTTCTTTGAATGTCAGGCAGCTACACAAACGGCTTGGCAGATGGAAATAGAACGTCCTCCACTCCACTCAGAGATCCCCTCCTCGAGGGTGTATTGAAGTGACATAATGTCTTATCTGAAAATATTGGTACAGATGCTTGTAGGCTTGTAATTTCTCTAAATCCTCTCCTTTTTGCCAGAGTTACTGGTGCAATGTCCGTGAATATCTGGATGTCAGTTTCTTCGAAGCAGATAGTATTCAGGTTCTTGGTTTTGTGGATTATTTCTTCCTTCATTGAGAAATAGTGAAGTCTGGTTATGATATCCCTTGGACCTCTTCCCTCGTAGTCTCTGGGTCTCAGTGCTCTGTGTGCTCTGTCCATTTCTAGCCTTATTGTTGTCGCTTTGGGAACTATACTCTGGAACAGTCTTTGCATGTAGGATCTGATATCGCCTGGCCTTACTGACTCTGGGACATTCATCCTGATGTTATTTTGTCTAGAACTGTTCTCTGCATCTTTCGTGCTTTCTGTAGCTCTGCTACTTGTTCCTTCAGTATCTTGAATTCTGAGTCCCCTGAGATCTGGCTTTTTGTGTCGTTTTCCAGGATTCTTCAAGGCTTGTAGTTCTCTTTTCTACTGCTTTGATTTCTGATTCAAGGCCCTTCATGGCTCCCTGGAGCTCTTCGTTGAAGGTATGTTTAATTTCTTTGACTCATGCTCTCAGGTCTTTTCTGATACTTGACTCCCTCTCTGTGTCTGTGTCTGATTCGACCCCCTCCTGTTCTCATGCTGGGGCCCCATCTTCTTTCCCTGGTGCGGTTAGGTTCATTGTTTTTTTTATTAAAGAATGTCGATGTCTCTGGCTTTTGCGTTTTCTTAGGTGGGGCCATCTCGTTGTTATGTCTGGTGCTCTTATTGTGTTTTGTGCACTTAGCTTTGTTTGAGATTGTCTATTATCATTTATTTTGCTTGGTTCTTAGACAGGACTAGGATCTCATGTCCATTTTAGTTGTTGTCTTGCATGTCTCTATACAGGATTTCCCCTGCTCTCATTGCACTCCGTCAGGTTATATATGTCTCGGTTTTGCCAACGCAATGGTTTGTGGGATATTTTATTTCCAATGGCCGAGGCGTGCGCTGTAGCAGTCACTGGGACCGTAGCCTTACTGATCTGCCACTGAGGCCGTGTGACTCATTGTATTTCCCCCCAGTCTCGGTAGTTAGATGGGTGGGCCTCACGGCCGGCTGCTGTAGTGCCAGGCTCCCGTTCCTAAAATCTTGGGTCGGTTACAATAAAAGTGGTATGAGTGTGTAACTTGTGAGCTTGCCTTCAAGAATCTGCTGATTATATTTGGATTTATCAGCAGTTTCATATGGATGGTACTGGATTTATTAATTTTTATTAAGGAGCTCCAGCTCTATGCGGCCATTTTGCAGCACCTTGAACAAGTTTGTTAATGAGTTTTTTATGTGTTTCCTAATTTGTAATATCTGTTCGATTAGTATCAAATCATTACACATCATTGAATACTACATTGTGTGTTGTGACCATACATACAGTCTGATCTGTTTTCCTTTTTATCACCACACATAAAAACACCAATATTTTATCATTGTGTAATGTATTTTCACAATGACCGTAGCATGTTACAATTGGCGGCCAAAGGAAACTGTTTACACACTTTATGCAATGCAATACTAGGGGTTGTGAATATATACATTGTGTGTTTTTCACACTCTAACATATATTGTAGTATGTATTTTTAACCATGAATTTTTAAATAACTTTTAGTATAGACTTCAAGTTCATGCGTAATGAATACTACCCAGTCTGAAAAAACGTTCTAATAAAACTGAGTGAATAGTGCAGTTTAATTTGTGTCTTTATGACGCATTTAGCATATAATACTTTTCCAGTTTTAAATCGCAATATGCAGCTTTTGTATGTGTGAAAGTCTGTTTGAATTATGCATTCTGTTTACCTTATACTTCAGTATTCTGAAAAACTATGAAGACACAGGGATCACCTGTGCGCTGATTATTTTATTGGACAATCACCCTGATTATGGGGATAATTAAAAATCATTGCAAGAGTTTGCGCCTTAGTATTTTCCTTATTTAGTAAAGTGTGACAGTGCCAATTCATCACTACGACACAGAAACTCCTGTTCAAGTCAGTGGGGCTTTCCGTGCGTTAGTGCCGAATTGACACTATCACACTTTATTGAATAAACCTCTTAATGTCTACCTAGCACAATGCTAGGTACTGAAGTGGTTAATAAACCTGTAGCAGTGTTTTTGCTAAGGGGGTCACTTATGCAAAAACACTGCTACAGGTTTATTAACCACTTCAGTGCCCAATGACACACAGCATACGTCATTGGATTTCGCTAGATTTTTAGGGGCCAAGTTATACAGATCGCATATTTCACTTCTGGTATTGAACCTGGAACGCCTCACGTGATCACTCATTGAGCGGTCACGTGATCAGGAAGTGCCCGATAGTCATCACAGAATAGTAAATAAGGGCAAATGTGAGAAATTAGGTCTCCATGGCCAAATTAGCGCAAAAAAAATTACTTTCATACAACTGTCGCTGTTACATAACTTATTTGAAAGAGATCAGTCACTTGGGCAGCAGTTTTAAATTATGACTGAAATGTTCACTAGTAAGGGATTGTGTATTATACGTCCCTAAGGTAGGGTATGATTAAAGCAGATTTTTTTTCTCTACATTAATGTCCCCTGCCAAGTACACTGTAGCTAATTGTAAAACACTATCCTTGTACAGAAAATAGTATCTTAAAATCTCATTACCGAGTAGTTAGATATGATAGAAAACAATCTTTACAACATTAACAAATGCATTATTTACTATTTCAACAATGCAGGAGTTAATGCTAAAATCATTTTTAATATGAATTTGCAAATGTAATTAGTTTACACTCTAATTCTGTAACAGTTGCAAGCAGTAATAACTACCGGTCACATCAACACTTTAAAGGTCACTTAGCAATCACAGGCAACTCGCCAAAAATGTTTGTTACATTAAATTATGGGGTTTTTTTTCAAATAGGAACTCAATGCGTTTCAAATCCTTTAATAATATTTCTTCTGTGTTCCATAAACTTGATTTTTACGGGTCATGTAGTCCTGTCTATACAGTATGCAGATGACACAATCCTGTATGCACACAGCCATAGCCTCTCTGACCTTGAACACATACTTCAGTCTGACTTTTTGAAACTCGAAAATTGGATTTCCCAAAACAAACTGTTTTTAAACACTGACAAGACTGTAACAATGGTATTTGGGACCAAGACTAAATTTGTAAAGCTTCCAGCGACTGAGCTCCAGATTACAACCAATACTAACACCACCCTAACACCTGTTACTAGTTTTAAATACCTGGGCATATGGTTTGACTCCCACTTAAAATTCGGAATGCACATTGATACCCTGACATCCAAAACCTATTCCAAACTAGGTGAACTTTACAGGAACAAATCCTCCTTAAGCCTGCTGGTCAGAAAGCGTATCGCAAAGCAGATGCTAATGCCAATTATCGACTATGGAGACATAGTATATGGCTCGGCACCCCAAACCCACCTTGGCAAACTTGACACCCTCTACATTTCAATTTGTCGTTTTGTTCTCCAATGCAACTACAACACACATCACTGCGAAATGCTCAAAGAACTAGATTGGTCATCACTAGAGTCTAGGTGCAAAGTTCACCTTTCCTGTCTTTCCTTCAAATACTTTCTGGGCAAGCAACCCACCTATCTTCACAAGCTCCTCACCCCTACCACATGCAGCACTTATCATCTGAGGTCTGACTCCAAAAGACTGTTGATGGTCCCAAGGCTCACAAAATATCCGGCCGCTCCTCCTTCTCTTAACGTGAACCCCAAAACTGGAACAACCTACCGGAGACTCTCACATCCAACACCAGTTTAAGTTCTTTCAAAACTAAGACGGTCACACATTTTAATCGGTCTGTAACTGTTACTGTACATAAGCCTATAATATACATCTTCTCTAACTGTGCATGCAATGTCTTGTATATAATGTATACCCTGTTCATTTATGTAACTGTATTTGTAACCATGTATTATTTGTCATATTAACTATGCCCAGGACATACTTGAAAACGAGAGGTAAGTCTCAATGTATTACTTTCTGGTAAAAAAAAAGAAGGTTCCAGGGCACTACAGATTTAAAAAAGAATTTATTGCCTGTTCAATAAATTATTTTTGAAATCCGTAGTGCCCTCGAACCTTCTTCTTTTTTTGCCTACTTTGGAGCTTGTCATTGTCAGGAACTCCCCTGTTCCAGGAGCACCGGTAACAGCAAGTATCTTTTTTCAGTTTATGGTGTGCAGCATTACCATTGCTTTTTGTGACTTCCTGGTAAAACATTTTATAAATAAAATAAAATAAATAAATAAAAGTACAGTATACTGAAACCCACAGGGGCATGTTAGCATGTATACAACATATGAAGTGTTGCAGTTTATGAAACATTTTATGCAGTGTTGGCTGTCATTATGGTACTCTTAAATGTTACTTCTTTTAGATGGTATAAACTATGAGGTCACATCCTACATATTCCCTTGCCACATCTAAAATGTCCTATTGGCTGAACAGGTAGCCAATTTAAATTTACGATATTAATATTAGGTGTGGGTTTCAGTATGCTCAGGGCTAAAACGTTTTTAAGATTTTTTGCTCTTCTAAAAACAACCTTAGGGTAGAATGGAATGTAAGGTTTTAATATCAGATTATATCAAGACTTGCTAGTGTTTGCATAACATTTTTTGTATGTGAAGAGCTGACTAAAAACATTTTTATTTGCTTTTTCTAATAAATCCATCCTGATAAATTTTTTCAGTTTTGTATAGGACTCAAGAATTACTTCCTCCTTGTAACCTTTTCCCAGATATGTTGATTTAACTATTTCACATTGTGTCTCAAAAGCACTTTCAGAAAAACTGTTTCTTTTGAGACGGCCGAACATCATATTACTTGTTATTTTTCATATATATTTCATACATATATATTCATTTCTGGTACAAAAATCAGTTCAATCATTTGACCTACATTTTTGTCATTGTATAATTTTGTTAATATCACACTGGCACGAATGTATGTGTATATATATATATATATATATATATATATATAAAATGGAAATATTACTGTATGCTCATTTGCATGTCTTAGACAGGTCTGCAACCCTGCCTTTCACCATTATCACCCAGCACACAGCGCTTCCAATGCAGCAAGGGATCCTGGGAAATGACATGCAAATGAGCACACAGTGCCACCTTTTGCTTCAAAACCATTTAACATACTCCCCTATGAGCTATGATATATATATATATATATATGGGGAAAAAAGGAGAGAGCGCACGCCCATAGCGTAAAATTGTATTTTAATGAGGGGAGGGGGAAAGGGGGGTAAAAAATGCACTCACAAGGGTACAATAAAATCAAGCATTGCGTGATATAATCACCACCATCCGGTACGTGTCTGCAACGTCTTGGGGCAGTCCCAGTCTTGCAGTCTCAGGATCGTACTCCTAAACAGATGTCCAGAGCAGATGGTATTTACTCCTGCAGTATAAGAGTCCTGTAAGATGGCTCCGTGTTGTAGGAGCTTCTGCAGCAGTGCGCATGGATCAGTCCGTTCCAGCGCTCGTTGATGACGTCAGTGTCAATGCGTCTGACGTGATGACGCTCCCTGACGCGTTTCGTCACTCTCGGGTAACTTTCTCAAAGGGTAGTGTGGAGATGGGGGAGGTCCGGTATTATATAGAGAGTCCAATCATCTCAATTACTTTGATCGTCCCCCCATTCTCAGCTGAAAGTGCTAAGTGCTCCTACATATATGCAAATGCCTTAATTCGAGTTTTAAAAATAAAAAGTATCTAAAAGTACTTAAAGAAGCTTGCTGGATTAGAGATAAACAGTACATACTATGTCACATGAGATATATAGCTCGCCATAAATGAATCCCAAGGGGAACTACCTTCCAAATAATAAAACATCAAAGTCACATTAGATAGATTCATCACAGAAACAATGTTGAATATGATTTTAAGACTAACAAATAGATGGAGGTATATGGATCAAACAATGAACCACATGAAGCTCCCCCCTAAATTCATTCTGGCCAATATTAATAAAACATCACAGGGGTCATGACAAATAGATGACACAAAAATCATATATCATATAACATATAAACACTATACGTGATAATTATTTAACCCCTTAAATTACAAATATCCCAATGACCTATGTAAACCAGGAGATATTAGGAAATACATAACAAACATATTCAATACCTATGCTACGGACAAAGTCAGCTGTCAGGAATAGTAAGGATATATGGATAAAACAGTATATAAAAAAGTATAAAAAATATATATAACTATATAACTATATAAAAGTGTTTCTCAAAACCTGTTAGTACATTTCAATAACCTCGTGATTTTATTAAGTGCTCAGTGAAAGTAAATAATTAAACTGCTATTTAAATGTGTATCTAATACTAGGGTTAATTCCATGTGCTGGAAAGAAATGCCTAGAATGTGTAAAAGTATATGTAGGAAGATAAATAAAATATTATCATTAAAGTGTATATCTGTGTTAATCTAACTAACCATAGAACCCATGAATGATATCCAATATTTGTGAAAAACATCAATAAAAATTATCAATAAAAATTATATATATATGTCTAATAAAAATTGTTTTAAACAATAAGTTTATTAAAAACATATATATTGAAATATATATATATATATATATATATTGATATTGTGTGTACATTCTTGGAAGGATGGTGATGACCCCTACTCAGAGGCAGGAGGAGGGACCGGGGCAAAGATCAGGGATGGGAAGGGAGGGGGAGGAATGGGTAGGGAGCGTCATCACGTCAGACGCATTGACACTGACGTCATCAACGAGCGCTGGAACGGACTGATCCATGCGCACTGCTGCAGAAGCTCCTACAACACGGAGCCATCTTACAGGACTCTTATACTGCAGGAGTGAATACCATCTGCTCTGGACATCTGTTTAGGAGTACGATCCTGAGACTGCAAGACTGGGACTGCCCCAAGACGTTGCAGACACGTACCGGATGGTGGTGATTATATCACGCAATGCTTGATTTTATTGTACCCTTGTGAGTGCATTTTTTACCCCCCTTTCCCCCTCCCCTCATTAAAATACAATTTTACGCTATGGGCGTGCGCTCTCTCCTTCTTTTTTTCCCCTAGATTCACTGTGGACTTGGTTTGACCACACTGAGAGCTGCCGGAGACCCTCCATACCGGAACCCACATCAATACTGGACTTATTTTTATACTCTTTTTTCTCTGTTTTTGATGTTTTATGTTGCATATTTATATTCATATATTTATTGAATTAGTTCATGGTTTATAGTTTGATTGATTTGATTATATATATATATATATATTTTATACTAGATATTCTATATTGTTCATTACTTACAAATGTGACCACCCGCAGCCAGCGTGGACTTCCTGCTGCCGGTGGAAACTGGGACTTCCGTCGGCAGAAACAGAGATTAGTCTGAATACATTTGTAAATGCCTTCCGGAGTTTAAAAAAAAATGTCCTATGTAGTTGTAACGGGTTTCCCCCCCCCCCCCAATCTCACATTGGCCCGGGTACTTTAATAACCAACTCCCATTACGTGTGTGTGTGGTGGTGCACCTGTAGGCAACAGAACTCCTGAGTCTCCCGCTTGATGTTAGTAGGGGATTTTCAACAGAACAGGTAGCTGAGGTAGTGGGTGCGAGTTCAACTTACATCATGTGCAGCGCCTCCACCTCATCAGGATCTGTGCTTCCGCAGGGTGATGGTCCTGGTGAGGAACTCCTTCTTCGTGGTGCCATCCACTGCTGAGTAATTTCACACTCACACAGTGGGGGTATCGTTAACAAGGGCATCTTTATTGTAGACGGTGATGTAGCAGACTGCCCCATGCAGCTGCCGGCTCTAGCCGCACATCGCTCCATGCTGTCCCTTCGCCAGGTACGCCCTCCTGAATTGAAGTGGGATTCCCCCTTCTCCTAGGGAGATCCTCTCTGCGCCAGGTCCCTGGACACAGAGTGGCTTAGACAGGCTGATTGGTCAACCTGGACCGCTAGTTACGTCACTAGGGTCACAAAGTGTTACCACAATCCCTTATGCAGGACATACAACTTCTTAACAGCTTTCCCCAGCTGCTGGAACACTGCTAGAACACTGTAACTAACTGTGTTGTGCCTTATATACTTCAGGAGGCAGGCGCATCCCTGAGGTCACTATCCAGGGACTCAGAGCATACAGCCAATCCCCTCCATACATAGGGCACATCACCATTGGATGAGGGAAAACCTCCATAACTACTGCTGGCATACCTGTTCTTACCAGTACTTACTTCCAACAGAGAGGAAAGCAATATACCATTATTATGCATGGCTATATACTCCCCCTGGTGAATCCCCACCGTCCCGGCTGGGTCCTAAATTTGGTGTACCTTGCTCCAGGAAACACTGAAAACGAACACACAAACTTAGCATTTAAACATTGTCACATCCTCATAATAATGACAGAACATCCGCTCACTGACCGGCAGTAAGCAGTAAAGAAAAGGCAGACCACTCGTTTACGGACCTAATAGTAGTGCCGAGGGTCTGGTTTCTTCACTTCCCGTCCCGCTGCATCATGGACAGTTACACTAAACTCACGTGGCAATCCTCTCTCATTGCAGTACACCACCTTGTGCATATACACGCTGCGCCCTATCTTCCAGACCCGCATGAGTTGGGAAACCCTCTGCTCAGCCTGAACTCCTTTAATGGCTCCTCCCTTATTAATTATGTAATATTCAATATCATTTCGGAGCCACTTCTCTCGATTCTCTTCTATTTCCCTCATTAAAGGTACGGGGACATAGGGGTATTCGAGCCCATGTGACCTCTTATACTTGGCTGCAATAGACCGTTCAGCTCGGCAAGTCCTGGTCAATTTAGTTTGCCCAGCCTTCCCCGGGAACACCCATGACAGGGGCTCATCTAACTCCACCGGATCATCTAACCCTTCTGATCCTTTTGGGGTAATAAGACCCCCTTGTATTCGGTCCCATCTTACCCTTAGCGCTCTAAGGTATGCCTCATCGTCGAAATCTCCAGGAGCCCACCAGTGATCAACCACCCCCTCCCTTTCTAGAAGAAAATGGGTGTGGTCAAGCCAGGCGACATAACCTTCATATAACAGCGCCCACCACCTAGTTTCCCGTACTTCCTCGGAGTTAGGTTCTAGTGGCTCCTCCTCATCATCAGGCCCACCCGAGGATACCCCTGAAGTACCCTCAGATCGCATAACCCTTTCCTTGCGCTGCGACCAGTGGCCACCCTCAATGCTCAGCGCACTATAGCTTTCGCTAATTATCGACGATCGTCTAGAAATCCTCCCTCCACCCTCCGATCCATCATCGGAAGTTCCCCAGTCCAGGCTTCCAGTCCATTCTGTGGTAGCACCCCGGGACTCCCCTGACATACCCAGACTAGAGGTAGACCCAAAGGAACAGGTGACAGGGACAGGGGTTTGAACTAGGGCCTTGGGGCTAACCCTGGGGATGGACGGGGTTGGGGGATGGGACTGGACGGTAGGTGCCGGCAGGGTCACGGCCTGCTCCTCCGCAACAACTGACTCACGTTCGCCACAATGTTCGCTCTGTCCTTCGGTAGTGGGTTCTCTCGTTCTCCGATTCGAGCGCCCACTCCGTCGGCTGTCCGTAGGGGATCGACTCCCACTGCTCGATCGTAGAGGCGCAATCGCCTCCCACTCGACACCGCTCAGGTCGTCCGGAACTACCTCGGGATCCGCACGTGCTGCGACGCCATCTTGGGTTGGGTCCCCAAGCGAGACCTCTTCCTCCACGAGGATATCCGGCAACGCCCTTCTGCTGCGCGGTCCAGCTTGACCCTGGTTCCGCTCTTCGCTCACCTCCACTCCCGGGATCTGCGGTGAGCACGGGGTTATCCTACTGCTCCGCAGGGTCAGGGTGGATCGACCTCCTTCTGACCCGCTAGTCACCACGGCAGTGGGACTCCGGCGATCGGGTTGTCGCGGCACTGGAGACACTCGACTCCGTGTCTCCACACCACGAGGGATAGCATCTCGCCACGGAATACCAGTAGCATGGTACTCCTCTAACAAGTTCTGTGCCTCTGCAAGCCTGGCACACTCCTCATCCGAGGACTCCAATTTACAGTTCGGTCGGGGTATTCCAGTAGGGGACCATCTATGGGTTCCTTTCCGGTCACCTCTACGATGATTTGGTCTCTCCTGATTGAGAACCCGGCCGGGTTCCTGCTCAGCGGGATCTGCACTCTCCCTCCACAAGGCACCTGGAAGCTCCGCTGCCAACGTCGGAGTAGGATGTCTCATCCCTACAGTTTGTACTGGCACAAAAGTCGTCATGGGCCACATGTACTGCAGGCTACAGTGAGGGCATCGAGTCTCACTGCCCACGGCTCCACCAGGCAGTCTGCACTGCAGGCAGAGACAGACCACTGTCTCCACACCTTCTACTCGAATAATCAGGAAGCCTCCTGGAGCCGAGTAGGGGTGGGTTGATATCAAGGGACTCTGTTCCACTTTCTCCGCTTGTTCAGCCATGGTCACCAATGGGAGCACTCGTCCTAGCGGTCTGTAGTGATCAATGGCTCTTCGCAACTGAAGTGCAGGGGATGGTTGAGCTGTCCTTCCCCCCTCTTCCTCCATCAGCATCCGGTGGAACTTTAGACCACTCCCACTGGTTGAAACTAGGGGGATGTCTCGCCGCTTTGTAGGCTGACCCAGCACAGGGGCTGAGTGAGTCATAGTCCATGAGTGCGCGGCTCCAGATTTCGCGCCAAACTCCCCAACTGGGTGGAGTTTCCTTGTTGCCGCCAATCCTGGCCAACAATTTGCAAACTGCAGAGTTGCAAGGCTTTCTGCAGCTGGCCCACGCGGTGTCCCGGGAACGCGGGAACCGCCATTTTGGTAAGCACTGTCCTTTTTTGTATTTGAAGTAGCGTCTGGCTGTTTGTTAATTGGTGTGTAACTGTCACGGTAGCTTGCGACAGGCTGTAATTTTACACCAAAAACTATATATATATAAATATATATATATACCTGGGTTTGAACTGGGACGAGACTTAAGATATAATAAAGTGATTTTATTCCTTGATAAAGGTGAACACAACAAATATGTACAAATAACAGGCAAAATATAGACACTTACGTAAAAGATGAAAATAATGAAAACAGTCCCATCTGAACTGGCAGTTTCATCCAGCAATCAGCCCAAGACATTGCATGGCGACCAAAAATGAAGACAAAGGATATATGGGTGGACAGCAGTTTATAAACCTTTCTCCTTCTATTCTTAACCTTAAGCACAGGGGATTGGTTTACAATTACCTCCAGCCACTCACTAACGTGGGAAAGCATTCTGACCCATGCCCCCCTGCTAGTTGGCACATGTGCAGTAGAACTCTGGGGGTCTCAGACTTAACCACAAGTTCATATTTACTGCAAATCATTGCATAACTTCCGCTCCGTAATACATACAGTCAGGTGAGATATATTACTGCATTCTGGGACACCTGACGCTCGTAGGAAGACCAAAAATTACATTGTAATATGAACATTAATAGAGATATTAATATCTGGCATTTAGCAGCAGTTACATATTCAATGTTTAGACTTCCCAAGATCGGCTGCCCCCCGCCAATACACTTATGTAATTCTTAGCCGGTTCAGCCAAGGACATCTCATAGTATCCTTATATTTAATAAAGTTACTCACTTTTGATATCCTGTTGGGGAATACCTTTTGCTGGAAGGTGTGAATAACAAACCCTTCCCTTCCTTTTGCCTGCTTCCCGCATAAACAATTCCCCTGGGAAGCCAGGCTCAAATCTAGCAGGATATCCTATTTAGCATCCTACTGGCCACGTCAATAAACCTTTTGAAGTGGGCTTTTGCTTTTCGCATAACCAATTAGGTCAGTTACCTATTGATCAGGGCGATGTATCACACCTCTCTGTTGATATACACTTCCAGTGAATACTCATATGAGGCACCATTTGGCTCCTTACGCATTACAAAGACAGGCATTCTGCCTGTACATTAGCACACCATTATTAGCATTCTGCCTGTGTATTTCAAAAACTGCAAAAAGTCACTTTATCAAAAATATATGTCCCTCTTATGACAAAGTTATATTTTTAATATGTGTGTACTTGGGGGGTGACCCGGAGGCTGTACCCCAAGGCTCAGGGTCCTGGCTTACTCCGTTACCAAAATACCAGTTTTCAGGTAACTGTTTATTCAGCACTGCCTTTTGTCACCAACCTGGGTTTAAATCCCAGGACAAAATCAACTGCAGGGCAGTTTTAAAACACAGAGAACCAATATTTAGGCAAACGCTTGCATTCCCCCATCTGCATCTATCATGTGGGGTTCTAAAACCTTCTCTTTTCACATTCAACTTCAATTAACCCTTTGAAGTCCAGATTTCCTTAAAGGACATAATACAGTGGGATTTCCTTAAACTGTAGCTCATTAACCCCTTAAGTCCCAGTGGGTGGGTTATGCAGACCCTGATCCAGCAACAACATCCTTTACACAGGGGAATAAGCATTTTCATGTTATTTAGCAAGGGTTAAGTCACAGTTCTGGGCCTCAGCCCAGTTAACCCCTTGTCTCCCTGGCGAGGTTAGAGGGGGGCCCTTGGGGAGTAACCCCGTTAATCCCGGGCCAAACCCTCACTATCGTCACAGTAACAAAGTCCATTTCGTTCCTCCCATCTCGCAAGGCTGTCATCCTCACTATTCTCAGGGGTATCATCCCGAGAACATAGGCATGACAAACACGGCGCAGCCACGGCTTTCACGCCATTCCATAGCAAACACACAAGAGTCTCTCCTGTAGCTTGTTCTCCTTCCTCTTCCCGGCATCCTGGACCTTCTGCTCTTTGCAGATCCTCCATTCTGACGGTCACTTCTTGCTCACGGTATACTGGGTTATTGTACATGGAGCTCCGCTCTGCGGGGCAGCTACCACATCCGTACAATAAACATGCCTTGTGCACCACCTCGTGTACCTAACATATGTCTAACTCGTGTGTGCACTACCTCAGGCTAGGCTCACTCCATCAGTGTCTACTGTATCTCCTTCCTCCCAGTCTGTGCTCCCCTCGGTAAGTGATCTGGAATGGCTTGAGTACTCTGGGGCTTCCATGCAGTACTTGGGCGTCTACCTCTCTTGGTCAGTCTAGTGCAGACCCTCTCCAGGACACCTGACCTAGTTAACAAGCTCTCCCTTCTGGCATCATACCCCTAGCACTACCTCAAGGTGACTCGGACAGCTATAGCCCTTCTCCAGACCCACTAACTCCTCTCAGGTTCCCAGGCTACTCCTGCGGTTCCATCCCAACGCAGCACAAAGTGGCAGCATACACTCTCCCTGTTTCCTAGTGTGTGCCTAGCAAAAGCCTGTCCTGTTGATAGGTATCTCAGCAGCGCCTCCAATTGTAACGGGTTTTCCCCCACCAATCTCACATTGGCCCGGGTACTTTAATAACCAACTCCCATTACGTGTGTGTGGTGGTGCACCTGTAGGCAACAGAACTCCTGAGTCTCCCGCTTGATGTTAGTAGGGGATTTTCAACAGAACAGGTAGCTGAGGTAGTGGGTGCGAGTTCAACTTACATCATGTGCAGCGCCTCCACCTCATCAGGATCTGTGCTTCCGCAGGGAGATGGTCCTGGTGAGGAACTCCTTCTTGGTGGTGCCATCCACTGCTGAGTAATTTCACACTCACACAGTGGGGGTAACGTTAACAAGGTCATCTTTATTGTAGACGGTGATGTAGCAGACTGCCCCATGCAGCTGCCGGCTCTAGCCGTGCTGTCCCTTCGCCAGGTACGCCCTTGAATTGAAGTGGGATTCCCCCTTCTCCTAGGGAGATCCTCTCTGCGCCAGGTCCCTGGACACAGAGTGGCTTAGACAGGCTGATTGGTCAACCTGGACCGCTAGTTACGTCACTAGGGTCACAAAGTGTTACTACAATCCCTTATGCAGGACATACAACTTCTTAACAGCTTTCCCCAGCTGCTGGAACACTGCTAGAACACTGTAACTAACTGTGTTGTGCCTTATATACTTCAGGAGGCAGGCGCATCCCTGAGGTCACTATCCAGGGACTCAGAGCATACAGCCACTCCCCTCCATACATAGGGCACATCACCATTGGATGAGGGAAAACCTCCATAACTAATGCTGGCATACCTGTTCTTACCAGGACTTACTGCCAACAGAGAGGAAAGCAATATACCATTATTATGCATGGCTATATACAGTAGTATTATCATACCAATTGTTATAACAATGTTTGATGTTGTCTTATAACTAAATTTATTGTTGAGCACAAGTTCTTAGCTTCAGCACAATGTCTGATTAGTCATGCTATATAATGTATTGTTATTCATGTTAAATAACCTACTGTAAATGATGTGTATACAGTATGAGCACATAACATTTTGAATGCAGCTTAAACTAATATTTTATTTGTGGTAATGTGCCAACACGTGTTTTGCTGTTCTTACACATTTTAAAGTAAGCATCTCTACACATTTATTTTGCTATTTTATAGCATAACTAAATCTTAGCTGAAGTAATTACAGTCCATCTATTTAAATAAGATTGACAGCTAAGATCTCTATCTCTGAACTCCACAGAATTTTATATCTATGTCAACATTTACTATCCCTATAGATAGCAGAGTCTCCACTAACACACAATAAATAAAGCAGCAGTCAGGCACTAATACCAAGGATGATAAAAAAAAGTAGCAAATTATGAAATCATATTTTTCCTTGATTTATTAAACAACTGAGAGTTTGTTTATTAAACAAGGCATTAAAAAAAAGTTACGGTGTAAACAAGCTGTGTAATACGGCAGGCATAAGCTTACTGGGATCAGTGTTAAAATGGATAAGAAGTAAAGAGTGACACACAGAGTTCTCATTTGCACGTCTTTTCCCAGAATTCCTGGCTGCAGTGGGAGCATTGTTTGCTAAGAGATAATGAGGAAAGACAGGGTTGCAGACCTCTCTGAGAGATACAAATGTACCCACAGTTGGTATTTTTATTTACTGTACACTTTATTAAACAATGAATAAGAGTTATGTTGAACAATGTTTGCTTATTAAGAGACATACGTTATACTGTAACTAACTTAATTAATTATTAAAGTATTGCTTCATTCTAATATCTTCCATTTCCTAAATTAGTACTGTCAGGCTGAAAATTTACTACAGCCATTAAAACAACCCAAGTTAAATAGATTGATTAAATCAAAGAGCCCATCCAATGAAACCTCATTGTTCACTTAAGATTGAATTTCATCTAAAATCTTCAAGATATACTACTATATGCATTAACAGTATTAAAAAAAAAAACATTGCATACAAGTACACTGTAGCTACTGACATCAAATTCATAAAGCTGTTTTCAATGCTTGAAAAGTACCAAAAAGACGTACAGTAACACATATACTGAAAATAAACTGGACAAATTCCTTGCTGACAAACATTCCTATGTTCAAAAACTCTCATTTAAATTTAAAAAAATAGCGTTTACAGGTTTGTAGGCGTATTTGATATACAACTACAAAGAAAATTCCATATTATGGTATAAAATTACATTGCTAAAACAGTGAGACCTGTCAAACTCACACGTAATTAACATTTTGAAATGTAGAATTTGGGGTTATCAATGCATATTTCTGCCCATTTATAAAAGCATTAACAGTTGTACTACAGAATTCAGTGGGAATTTTAAGACTATGAATCCAAAAACCAACATTGTGGATATGAAGTATGATTTCATGATAAAGTTTAAGGATTATACTTTCCTAGTTGATATTGTTTTAAAATATGCTGACGGTTTTAACTGGATGATTCTTCCAAACTTACTGGTATATAAACGAAACAATGGCGCAGTGTGTCAAAACATGCTTTTTGTCAGTGCTTATACATACCGGATTATTAATTACAATGCAGTCATGTTGATTGGGACCCTATAGGACTCAACCCTGTGAGGATTGGACCCCGGCTTTGCCCCTGTTATGCGTCCCGTGATGAAACGGGTGACGCACGTCACGCTACAAGGCTGGGGGATACCGCATGCACAGCGCTCAGGCTCCGCCCCAGGACGTCCCGGGTGATGCACATCGCAAGCGAGTTACACACAGGCCACGTACGGCCCTCCAAAGTCTTGCTCTCAGCAATTATGCTACATCTGCTCTTCTCCCTGCCCCTGCCTATCGGTGGACTGAATACATCTGAAGGGGAGGTTCCCATTCATTATCTTGCAGCCTTGTGCTAACCTGCTATTGGTTACCTGCCCTATTTATGCTCACCAAATCCTCCTCCAATTTGACTGAGCATAAACCTTTGTTTATGTGATGAAGTGCTTGCCCCAAAAGCATCCTGCTGCTTGCTCTTACTGTATCTTGCCTGCACCTGTCTTGTTTATCTTTTTCTTGTTTTAACATCGGCTTGTATTTGGATCCCCGCATTCTCTGACCCCTGATTTCGGCTTGCTATTGGACTTCTACCTTTTCTACTCCTGGACACCGGCTACGCACTACGACCACACGACTTCTCTAACCCCAGACCATGGCAAGTACCAAGTCCATTGTAACCTCTCCTACCCTGACCAAGCTACACGACTATGACTCTGCAATCCAGACACGGTTACGCGGTTGTAGGTCGGTGTATTCTGACATCCCCTCCTCAGCCTCGTAGTCCCGTCCTGTTTGTGGTGAGCACAAAAAAAAATTGTTTTTTTCTGCATCGCCCTAAAGGCAGACAGCCATTTGAGCCATTTGCTGATGTTAAAGCTTCTCTATTTCAATATGGCACTCACCAGCCCTTTTATCTCCTGTACCCAATTTTCCAACTCTATCGGTCCATGAAATGAATTGTGAAGTGTCTGTATAACCATTGTTCTTTTAATGTAACTATGTAATGTTATAACTCTGTGCCCAGGACATACTTGAAAACGAGAGGTAACTGGCAATGTATTACTTCCTGGTAAAACATTTTTATAAATAAAAAATAATGCTGGAAAGCAGAGCACTGCAAAGTATAACCTTTGGTGCTTTCACAAGCAGTTATAATTAAAGTATAAAAAAGCAGTCTTAATTCTTAAAAAAGAAGGTATAAAGCAAAATTAAACAAAACGAGAGAGAGAGAGAGAGAGAGAGAGAGAGAGAGAGAGAGAGAGAGAGAGAGAGAGAGAGAGAGAGAGAGAGAATGGCAGCACACACTGAAAAAAAGGCCTCGGCAGAGGCAGGTGTGGTGCACGGTAAGGGTAAATAATTACAGTCTATAAGGATCTCTAGAGATCCAATATACCGGCACGGCACAAGAGATAATCACAAAAAGTGGTTTATTGGGTCCAAATGCACACATATGCTCCACGTTTCGGTCCCCAGGGTGACCTTCTTCAGGGATGAAACCGAAACGTAGGGCATATGTGTGCACTTTGGACCCAATAACCACTTTTTGTGATTATCTTTTGTGCTGTGCCAGTACATTGGATCTCTAGGGATCCTTATAGACTGTGTATATATATTACATATATATTAGAGGTGAGCAAGTTCAGATTTATGGAATCAAATACCCCTAAATCGGGTATCCAAGCAAAAGTTAGGCTCAAATATCCATGCAAGGTGAAATAGAGGCAAAAGCTTTGTTTGGTTTCCAGCTCTGATCTTGAAATATTCACCCACATTCCTAATAAAACTGCCCCTCCTTTTCTCTGCTGCTATTTGGGAGACGTGTCAGCAGGGGAAGTAAGGAAGGATGGGCGATGGCAGAGGAGAGAGAGAAGCATGAAATAAATAATTAGATATAATAATAATAATGAATTATGCTTAGATTACTGGACGTAGTATTAAGCAGAGATAAGCCATCCATCATCACTTTTCCCAGTCAATCATTTCATACAGTTCAGTTTGGTCAGGCAAATTATTGGAGATAAGGAAAAAGCAGAGGTATTAAACACATTCTTTGCATCTGTATTTACCAGGGAAGAATTAATTGCATAGTAGTGCCACAAGAGGATTCCACAACCTCTATATTAAAAAACAATTGGTTAACTGAGGAAGAAGTTCACAGGTGGCTTGATAAAATTAAAGTAAATAAGGCACCTTATCCCGATGGCATACATCCAAGAGTTCTTAAGGTTCAGTAATACCCCAAAAATTACATTTAATATTCAAGGACTCCATTTCCACAGGCTCAGTACCACAAGATTGGCATTAAGCAGATGTGGTGCCTATATTTAAAAATAAACTAGATCACAACTGGGGAATTCAGACCTGTAAGCCTGACTTCAATAGTGAGGAAGTTACTTGAAGTTTTAGAACAGGACATTCTTCAGGAATACTGTACCTAATGGAAAACAAAATTATTAGTAATAGTCAGCATGAATTTATAATGGTTAGGTTGTGCCAAACCTTTGAGGAGGTTTCTTTGAGGAGGTAAGTAGTAATTTAGACCAGGGTAATGCAGTTGACGTGGTCTTCTTAGATTTTGCTAAGGTTTTTGATACAGTTCCACACAAGAGGTTAGTGTACAAAATAAAGCAAATTGGACTCAGTAAAAATATTTGCACCTGGATTGAAAACTGGTTGAAGGACAGACAACAGAGTGTTGTCATAAATGGAACTTTTTCTGGTTGGGCTAAAGTTGTGACTGTGTTACCTCAAGGATCGGTACTGGGACCCCTGCTTTTTTAACTTGTGTATTAATGACATGGAGGATGGCATACTTCTTTGAGTTGTCTGAAGCTTCTAATTGTCTACACATTTATGATCCAAGTTTCACATCCATATGTTAGCACAGGCAGAATACATTGGTTGAAAACTTTGCTCTGTAGGCACAGTGCAAGGGTCTCTTGAACGATTGTCTTGTTTCTTCCAAATGCACTCCGTCCCATCCATTGTTACTTGCCAACCAAGGTAGACATAGTCTTCAAGTTCTTCCAGCTCTATTCCATTTATTTTGATATATGCAGACACATGATAGACATCACTTTGGTTTTGCTGAGATTCTTACTTGCTTCGTCGAGTTCCCTGATTTGTTGCTGTAGGTCTTGTGGACATGTGGCAAAAATAATCATATCATCTGCAAATTGTATGTTACTCAAGCATTCATCATTGCTTTTGATTCCTTCTTCTTCCCAATGGAATGTCTTGAACTATTCTTCAAGTGACATGGTGTCTCCCTGTCACACTCGCTTGCTAATCCTTTTCTTGCTTTTATCTTAAAGCAACATATTACAATATATAATTACAATATGTTTTATTAATTTATTATCAGTCAACCACTTGGAGTTGGTTTAACTACCAGCACAAATTCACCCATCTTTAGTTTACCTGTTGGGTACTGTTGAGTACCTATTTAGGTAATCAGAGATATACTGTATCGCCATCTAACCTGTCTCCAGTTTTACTCCCTCATAATCTATATAACTTAACTTGAACAGTCATTCAATCAGTTCCAATTGCATTAAAGTTAGCACCCTTCTCAGTTGGCTATATAATACAATTTTACATACTGTATTTATTTTATAGGCCATTGTAACTTAAGCATTGAGAATTAGGTATGTCACAATATACCCTGTCTATCTGTCCCAGTTCTGCTTTTTTTCTCTTCTCACCGGCATTTTTTATTTATACCACCACCTGTCTTTATTCTATCTTCAGTATAAAGTGAACTACTGATACTATTATAGAATTCATTGTATCAGCCCATCAGTTGCAGTTGGGTTAATTAACTCTTTGGGTGCCCAGAGACATAGCTACTGTACTACGTCATGGGGTCTGGCGCTCTACGTGCCCCATGACGTAGTAGCTACCTCATAAAAAGCCTGCTCGTTTTTCTTGGGGAATTTGGCATCCTGCGCTGCCGTGGATCACAGGATGCAATCTATAAAGAAGTGGAACGGAAATGAGCACTCCTCCACTTCCGTTCCATCATCAGTGACAGAGCAATCACGTGGCTGCCACCGCACTTCCCGCACCCAAAGTGTTAACATTTGTTTTATTTTGTTTGTTGGGTACTAATTTATATGTGGTAAGTGAGTTTCCCCTTTTCCTAGGTCACTGGGTTGTGGCTACGCTGATTGCTTATATTACTGTAGTTTGCACTATTGCTGTTCTGTCTGTCTACCTGCACGGAACCCCAAGGGTGAGTATTCAAATGGCCAATTTTGTTTGCAGAACACACAGTTTGAGCATATAGTGAGTAATCATCCCTATTATTACTACCCACATTACATTCCATAGGTTCAACCATTTTGGAACAGTCCTTTGCCATACAGTATACTGTAACCCCTAATCTAAATCCATAATCCTTGTTGCTGTTTGGCACCAATATAATAATCACTCAAAGAGGGCACACTCTCTTTGGCTTGTGGGGTTGGGATGGGAGTGTAAATACACACATAGTAGACAGTGAAATAATATGTATATTAGCTTTATGTTTATTCCCTTAACATCCACACCCTAAAACCTTAAACCCAGACGTGCAGCTGGACAAAACACCACCCAGAGGCATATTCAATCCCACAATGAGCAGCCACATTACCTTGTGTTTCGATTTTGCCCCCTTACTTCGTCCAGATTATAAATTCTCACGAGCAGGGCCCTCATTACATTTTGTATAATTTTGTGCTTGTTTGTACTTATTTGGTATGCCATTCTGTTTATGTAATTAATATGTCTGTCTCCCCATTGTACCACATTGCAGAATTTATTGGCGTTTTATAAATAAACAACAATAATAATATAAGGTTGTACAGTATATTTTTTTCAAATAAGAAGGGTTAGGAAGGTGGTATGGTGATGATGATCGGGGTCAGTTTGTAGGAGCACAAACAAGTCAGCAATTATACAGCATTGCCAGCAACAGATGTCACATTCATGTGGCTTCAGTGCTCGGCTTGTTCTGTATATACAGTACAGTATGTCCTAATTTAGGAGTATGCTTCGTTGTTCACAAGAGATGGAGAAACAACATCGTGAAGTATGAAAGCTCATCAGAAAGAGCAGCCAGAATTGTCATTTGATTGACAAAGAGATTCAGTACAGATGTCAAATAATGCAAGTTGTTAAGTGTATTCCCCAAGTCATACAGACAACGAAATAAGGAAACTATAACCTCGCGATCATTATTGGAGATTTGAATGTGAAGATTTGTGCCCAGCAGAGAGACAAAGCATCAATTGGTAGCATGGTTACAAAAACAAAAATGAATGTTTCAAAACTTCTATATCATGAATTCATTCTTGAAGAAGAATCAAAATAGAATAAAGACATGGATGTACCCAATTAAATACAAATGAAATTGACTATAACCAAGCTAACAAGAAACACGTAATTCCTTAATTGTTTTGACACAAGAAGTGATTATTGGTTTGCTGTAAATTACATCTGAATGCGAAGATGGTAGAAAGGAGACTGACTAAAAAGAAAATACAAACAATTAACATCAAGAACCAGAAAAATAATGGCAAAGTTTAAATTTAAGCTGAAAAAAATGTAGCTTCCGCTTGCTCAAAATGCATGGGGACAATTATTAAGAACATATGAAGATTAACATTGTAAGTACAGAAAAAAAAGTGTGTGTGTGCCGAGCACACACATTTTAAGTGAAACTTCTTTGTCTTTTGTAACAGAAATTGTAGTTGTGATGGTGATGTTTTTAATTAAAAATCAAAATACAATTACAGTGACAAAACGCAAAGAAGTTTGACTTAGAACACGGGTGCTCGGCACATATCCCTTGTTTTAGCTATTTGCGGTGCTATATTTATACTAACTGAATTTCTAGTGTGTGACTACATGTGTGTGTGACTCCATGTGTGTGACTGACTCCATGTGTGTGTGTGATACTCCATGTTTGAGACTCCACGTGTGTGTGAGTCTGTCTGTGAGAGTGTCTATGTGAGTGTGTCTGTGTGTGTCTTTGTATGTTTCTGTGTGTTTGTGTGTGTCTGTATATGCCCCTGGTCAACAAATTAAAAAGAAATTAAAAACATCAATCTCAGTAGATACACTTATGTCAAAAATTCAATGCAAATAAAGAAGTATAACTGTCTAACACTATACCCAAATGAGGAACTAGAAACTGACCAGGGGCATATTTAACATTCCATTTACTTACAATTGTTGTATACAGGCATACCCCGCATTAACGCACGCAATGGGACCGGAGCATGTATGTAAAGCGAAAATGTACTTAAAGTGAAGCAGTACCTTTTCCCCACTTATCGATGCATGTACTGTACTGCAATCTTCATATACGTGCATAACTGATGTAAATAACACATTTGTAACAGGCTCTATAGTCTCCCCGCTTGCGCACAACTTCGATACAGGAAGGGAGCCGGTATTGCTGTTCAGGACGTGCTGACAGGCGCATGCGTGAGCTGCCGTTTTCCTATTGAGCGATATGTACTTACTCGTGAGTGTACTTAAAGTGAGTGTCCTTAAACTGGGGTATGCCTGTAATAAGTTCATACGTCTCTGGTCCCAATTTTAATCATTTCATTTGTCTATGTGTTCCTGATACTGACACGTCCTACCCTACACCTGTGGCCCATCGGCTGATGAGCAGTATCACAGGTGTTTTGGTTTGAACGGGCTATATCAGGCTGTTCAGTCTG
Organism: Ascaphus truei; assembly: GCF_040206685.1. Classification (NCBI taxonomy): domain Eukaryota; kingdom Metazoa; phylum Chordata; class Amphibia; order Anura; family Ascaphidae; genus Ascaphus; species Ascaphus truei. The sequence continues at coordinate 212,374,446 of NC_134483.1, forward strand.
ACTGACGGATCATTCTTTGACAAAGGCCTCATGGGCTGAAACGCGTCAGAAGATCCGTCAGTACTACACTTTTGTTCAATAAAGTTTTATTAGTCACCAGTTCAGCCTCCCTTCGCTTCTTCACGACGACGGCTGTGCATCATTTCCTGCCTCCTGTGGGAGGCGTTCCTGTCTGCTGAGGTTCTTGATAGCACGCTGGGCTGTGGTTCATGTGACTCCTACCAGCGCAGTCACCGCCGGTCACGTGACCACCCTTCGCGACGTCACAGTTGCTTGAGGGGTTGGCGGTTCACCAAACTGCATCTCAAACGGAGGATCATCTTGCACGGCACCATAAACTTCATGAATCGTGAGTCTCTTTAACTCAACCTCATTAGTGCTCTTAGGGGAGCCAGTTGCTGGGAGAGACTATCACACCTATTTATTCGAAGTGACCGTGAATAATTTTAGATTGCATTTTTCAGCATTACACAGCTATCTATTTTCTTCTGGAGCACTGCGTGGGTTAACCCCTGGTTCACCTGGCTACAGGTCAACAGGCCTGAAATGATTTTGTTATGGAAATGTTATTTATTTTTTGCGCCATCTGGTATTTTAATTTGTTTAATGTTGCTTTAATGTTTGGGCGTCAGCACATTTTTAGGATTGGACTTCAGGCCCTGAAGAGGAGGATGGCCTTCAGTATCGCTGAGGTAAGTATCAATCTTTTATTACTGGCTGCCATTGAGTGCAAATGTGGCTACTCAGGCTCTCACTGAGAGGGCCTAAGTAGACACACTGACAGTCAATGGGTAATGTTTAAAATTATATGTGTAATCATGTTTTTATGTCTTTTTAATGGTAATCTATTTTTTTACTTTATTTATATATTGTTAATTTAGTGACCAAGAGCCCCATTAGCCACTAATAGTCATTACTATAGAGTGGGGATTGATTTAGTTGGAAATGAAGGTAGGGAGGGTTGTGTTAGGAGTAGTTGCCCCAGGAGTGTGTTTAGGCCCCCCTAGGGAAATGATGGTAGGGGTTAACCCTTCTTTCCCTTAGCGGTTAGTAAGGCCTCGTCGGTCAAAATGGGACCACAACAAAGCTGCCACTGACTTGAATGGTAGTTTTCCTGTGATCTAGCTGTGATTGGAAGTACCGTATCACAACTTTATAAAAAAGGCTTAATAATAGTTACTGTAAAATGTATTTCTGAAAGATGAGCCCAAAACCAAAGTTGACATTGCTGCTTAGCCCGTGAAACCTCACTGCACTTGAAAGAAACTTATCAAGGTTTCTTGATCGTTCTCTTTCAACTCTGCAACTAAAACAGCTATTTCCTGTCTGGTAGTATGGGGTAAGTTATAATAAACAGCAGAGGTTGCCATATGAACACCAGCTCCTGCCATGTAGGGATAAGCCCCTCAAATGAATGTCTTCCTGAAGCATATTAAATCCTTATGTCTAGTTAATAGCTTCCTATTTTGTGCTCAAAACTTCCTAACCCTAATTAAATGCTTCATAAAGCTAATTATGTTCCTGATGCCAATTAATAAAGTCCAAGAGCCAATTAAATGCAATTTAACTTTCCACTGCCATTGAATACTACAACTAATGACATTACAGGTACCCCTAAGCAACAATCGGGTTCATTTATGCCTACTGTAAACCTAATTAATTACTTATTTGGCACTGGCACTAGCAAAACAATTCCTTACATTGTAGGATCTTCTGGCTCTAAGGGAAATATTTCCTATTTAAAAAGAATAATTCAAATCAAGTAACTAAAAATATACCAGAGAGACATATTTGTAATATGGAACTTATTTTATGATTGCCTCAAGCGTTTATCTTGTTTCACTGTTGCCTTCTGGACAACAAATCTCTAGATGTATTATCTTTTCAGTGGCATAAAAAATTAGAGAGTTTAAATTAAATTAACACCTGTTTACTAAACATGCATAAGAAAACTAAAAAGCATTCCATTTATTACGGTAAATGAGAAGCATGTTAGCCACAATATTTACCCCCCACCCCAGGGCCAGTGCAAGGGTATTCAACACCCTAGGCAAATCTTATACCTAATAGATTTTTTCTAACATTTTTACACACTCCCTCTTTCCCTGACACTCTCTCCTCCACTGACACTCTCTCTCCCACCCCCCTTACACGCTCTCCCGCCCACTTACACACTCTCTATGTCCCCCCACTGATACTCTCTCTGTCCCTTCACTGACACTCCCTCTCTCCCAAACTGACACTCTCTCTCTCCCTGCACTAACACTGATGCACACCAGAACAGATATACAGAGGACAGCCACAGAACACACACACAGCCTCACCTCTCTGCTGCCGCACATGCTGCTTCCCTTTTTTGGCACCGTCCCTAGGCTCATGAGAGTTCCTACTGATTAGCTGCTGCTGGATAATCTAGCCTATCAGGCTGGAGGAAACTTCCCAGCCCCATAGCAACCACCATGCTCTTCCCCTGCTTGGGGAAATCCCCTGCTTGTTAGAATACTGCATTAGGTGAACTACGGTAGGCTGCTGCTGCCCCCCACATGCGCCCCTTGGCAGCCTCCAAGTTCGCCTAATGGTTAAACCACTCCTGCCTCCCACCCAAAAATAAACCAATAAATAGTTTCAAGGTATTACATTCAATATTGGAAAAAGTTTAAAAGATGTTAAAAATAAGAAAAATTAGCAAATGTGATTCATAAATTAGATTGGCACATTTGTATAGTTTGGACCAAAGCTACCAAGCAGTCTTCTGCTATAAGGTGTCTTACCAGTGCTAGATGAAGCCCTACACCCCACTCAAGTTCATGGGCTATAAGGTGTCTTTGAATGCAGACATATCAGAAGATATAGGAAATATGGGCCTTTGGCCTATATTCACTAAATTACATTAAGCTAGTGTTAATATCGCACACCCTCTACCCCCAAAGAAAGTACAGTCAAATGTAGGCGGTTCCAGTGCATTCACTAAGACTGATTTATTTAAATATGGGTGCGAAAACAAAATGCGTAAACGATGGGGTAAATAATGCTACCATTAAAATGAGCAATTTACTGTAAGTGTGTGTGTGTGTGTGTGTGTGTGTGTGTGTGTGTGTGTGTGTGTGTGTGTGTGTGTGTGTGTGTGTGTGTGTGTGTGTGTGTGTGTGTGTGTAGGGGGGGGTGGGTGAGGGTATAAAGGTGGTGATGCGGTTAATAAGAAATATATTCTATATTTAACTAATTTCACACCTGTCTACCAATATATTGCAAAGGAATACCTTCACAAATGGGGCGCAGCCAAAGCACAAAACTAGTTGCCCAAAGAAAAAACACTATCAAGGTAAAGAAAAACCTACTGTATAAAACAAAACAAGAACAAATCTTGACAATCTAGAATACAAAATGAATACATCATTTATTACACAATCTGGAAGATACAAAAGTAATAGTCCAATGCATTTTTCTCTAAAAAGAGGGTTTTCTCAAGAGAAGCCCTTGTTTTAGGGAGAAACTCAATGGACCTTTGCATCTTCCAGATTGTTTAATAAATTCAAGTATTCATTTTTTTATTCTAGTGTCAAGATTTTTTCGTTTTGTTCTATAGCTGCCCTGCCGAGGGTTTTTCTTTACCTCGACTGTGTTTTTATTTTGAGCACCTATATTTATGCTGTAATTGCACCCCATTTTTTCTTTGTTGAATGCCTTATTAGCCTCTTTGTTGTGCAAGGGGGTTAGGCAGTGCAGCAGCAACCTCCAATGCACAAAACACACCAGTGATTGAAATGCAAATAATGTTAATCTTTTATGGAAAACATTTTCTTAGCTAGAAAAAAAACGAATATGGAGTAAATATTTAAAAATGTGTAGCCTCCCTTCCCTATGCCTAAGGGAAACTACACGGGCGACTATGCATGCTGCTATACCTGTTGCTCACAGGAGGCCTAAGCCTCCGCCACTGGGAGCCTGGGGTGAGCTCTTTCTCCTTTAGTTCAGAGCTTCAACCCATGTGGGATCCCAGCATTGGCGGGATAACCCGTCACAGGAACTAATACAGTATTGAATACACATACAAGTTATGTAACGAGTATTTACTGAACACACATACTGTATGATAACCATATAACTGTAGCAATGGTAACCACCAGGGTATACCCAATAGCCCCAACACTGGATAATTCCCACAAAGTACGGAGGGTGCGGTGGCACTAATAACCCTGGTGTCCTTGCCATTGTCAGTCCCACCCAATGTATGAGGGAGTGCTACCCCTGTGAACCGTCGGTGCACTTATACCTTCCTCGGCACTCCTGTACCAAGGGGCAGCATGATGAAACAAAGGGATTAGTCAGTTCCCACCAGGTGGTGCCTCCGACAATAATCGTCTCACTCCATATGCATCCCGCTCCGCTCCGTAAGGCGAGCTCCATCTGGAGTGTCTCACCTAATGTCTCTGTGGCCTTGTCCCAGACCGCAGGGCACTGCATAGCCATCCGGTCACCTCTATGTAATAATGGGGAAGCGTCCCTATCTGGGGCCTTCATACAATACTCAGCTCAGGTGACTCAGGGCCTAGCTGGGTCTGTCGCCGACCCCCTGCGGCTCTGGCGGCACAAAGCAGCAGCTCCCCCTCACCAGAGGTAGAGAGGGGGCTCTGCTACAAATGTAAATGAATGAATTTCATGTGCCAGAAAAACATACTCCTTTGCTAGTGATGGATAGCAGAGAATCCCAATAACTAGATTACTGCACAGATAGTACTGTATTTCTTGATACATTTCCTCCCATCGATTTAAAAAAGGAACATATCATGCTAAGTGTCAATTCTTAGCAAACACATTTATATTGTTACAGAAAAATAAATCTGGCAACCTGTCAACAAACTGTGAACTTCATGTTTGAAGTTAGCAATATCATCTTTATATTTATTCTATGTCTCCTCTATATCTGTTTTGTACAGCTTGAAAATTTAGAAACATTAATAAAAAGTGAAGCTCCCTTCCTTGAAGATAGATAAAGCAACTAATAGAGATACATATTGTATTCCATGTACATTTTGGACCAGTCAGTCTATTTGAATTATTGGCATACAATGTATTTAAAGTATAATATTCTTGAATGCTTCCCCACCCTAAATGATATTTTTTTAAACAATAACTCTTCTGTAATTACATTTTGTTAGGATGGCTGCCTACATGCAGTAAATACAAATATATAATTATTTACTTTTTAGAAACTGCTATCAATGTGCAAAGAGTTTAGCATACAGGTATAATAGGCTTAGGAGATGGTCAACACACTGCCATCGGATAAAGCAGAAATCCACAGGCCACTAGTAAGTATATTTGCAATGTAATCCAGCGTGGAAAGATGCGGTGCACAGCAAGCAAGAGAAGAAAAACGGAGTACAGCACGTCCAAAAAATATTAAAAGCAATTTATTTTGTGGGTAACATAGGAGACATCAATGGTAGATGGGTTAAGGAAAGAACTCTGGGGCGTTTCGGGCGTAGCTTGCCCTTTGTCAAAGAGTATATTGCTCCCTTATGAAATGACCTGTTTTATACATGACCAAATTCAAAGTGTAGCCCTGAACCGGAAGTGACGTAGCGTTCGAACAGAAATGCCTCCAGGATCATATTGCAAGGAAGCATAGCGCCTGGAGACAATTTATCCGTCGGCAACAATGCCACCTACAGTGTGGGAGCCCACATTAAATATATAATAGCTAACACTATTTAGAAAAAACCACACCGCGATCAGTGATGGCCTGCCTATGGAAGGCACAACTCATCAACACACCCTCCCGAAAGTGGGAGTGGTGACTGAGAAGCATCAGCCACTAGCAGGTCACCTACAGAAAGTGGCTGATAAATTATAAAGTAGAGTACATGATATCAATATTAAAATGGCACTTCTGAGTGTCAAAAAATAGTGAATGACTAAACATAGAAAAAAAAAAATTAAATACATAACCCAATGTATATAATTCGAATTGAATATTTATATAATCCGACTATTAATAAAGATCTTATGAATATAGTGCTAATCAAAGTTAAATATACAGCCGCGGCCCCTTTTATTCTAACACTTCACCGATATTGTCCGGTGACTTTTTCCGAATGCCACGCGCTTCACCGCGTACGCGCGGCGTTCGTGCCGTATTCATGTCGCAATCATGCCGGCGTCCACCGCGCTTGATCTGTTTTATGAGAATGTTTCGGATTTAATTGGTTGCAATTCTTCGCGTATCCACAAGGTGGCAAATATTCATGAATTGTAATGCGCATGCGCTTCAGTAATGTGTCGACTTGCAGGTGTATAAAAAATACCACAGTGGTCCTTTGGGAATTGACCTTGGTACTGAAGAAGTTGTACAACATTGTATCTATTTAGGCGTTTCATATTAAAAACTAAATGCAAACTGTCTGGTGTTCTATTCTATTGTCCAGAGAGGTCCAGACATGAGTACATCACTGCAGTCCGTGTTGTTCAGAAAGCGCAACATAACGTACGCTTATTTAATATGGTCAGCAATTAGTTCAGCAGATGATAAGATGGCCACAGTTGGTCAAATTTATCAATATTTTATCAAAAAATATGACTTTTACAGATTTTCACCAGATGCTCTGGGGTGGAAGCGCGCGATAAGGAAAAAGTTATGTATCGATCCGCGTTTTTCTCGTATTGCTCCTGCACCCGGAGTTCCAGGAGGACGGTATTGGTGTGTTGCCCCTGAATTTTCCAGTACCTTTGTAAAACCAACTAGGAATCGTAAGTCCCAGGCAAGCAATACGCCAGCGCCAGCACTGGCTTCCCTTGCTACCCTTGCTATCAGCCCCCGCCTGGATACCTGCAGCCTAAGCAGGATTTCACGTGCAAATACCAGCAAGCTTGCATGTACCAAAGCGATTTCCAGCTTCATCAGCTCGCAACTACAGGTCTAGCAGGCCCGCTATCACCTGCCAACTATGTGTATAATCAAGACCACAGGACTGGCAGTGGCTCGGCGCCAACAGAATGTCAAAGTCTATGGTGGGTACAGCTGCCATATGTAATTATTTTTTTACCATATCAATATCAATGCACAGTAAAGCGATTCTCCTGTAATCAATCGCTTTGCTTTTGTTATTTAGTTCTTGTAGTCTCAATTCGCCAAAATGTAGTCCAGCAATATCATTGGCTGCGCAGCTTCTACAGTTAGGCGCATGCGCATTGGAACCTTGTTGAAACGCATACAGTATGCGTCTCATCACATCTAGGCGCATGCGTGTACTGTATGTGATCAAGAGACGCCCCCCGAGAAAATAATTGTTGGGACAGACCGAGGGGACTGCAGGGACTGACTGTGGGAACTTCTTTAGGGGTCTGACTAGTTTGAACTAACCATTACAGTATTTACAGTATTTATTTTTCTTCATCAGAAAAAGAAGCTTTGTCATCAGGCTGAGAACGGCAAATGGAGGGATTTCGATGGATAATATCGCTTTTTGTATCGAGGCTTGCACACTACTGAATCTGAATCAGTGCCTGTGGCAGGACGGCCTGTAGCCGAGGTCAGGGAACAGTGCACACGTGTAGTTTCAGGATAAATGAAAACGTTCAGTGGCTTTATTTCTCCGCAGCAACATAACATGCGGGTACACTGTCCCTTTAAACAAATAAATCCTGCTCCACGTTGGGAGAAAAACTGACTAACACAGCAGACCTATCTAGCAGGCTGGCTGGCTAAACCATAACCAAACCTTAAGAGTCTTTTAAGCAGTCATGAAAACAAATGAAACAAATCTTACTTTGGCTGCAGTAAGTATTGTGCTGTATCCGTCTGGCTTGCAGCACAGATATCCATGTGCTCTGGTCTGCGAGAGCCAGCTACTGCTAGTCACAAGATCCTTATCTACCTTGCTGGCTCTCAGGTGTCAGCTTACTTCCTGACTCCTAACTTCCACCTGAGTTAACCCTTATGAGTGCTGGATGAAGCACTCAGACATATGTCTCCCAGGCGTAACTGATAGGAGTTGACTTCACTCTGTCACAGTGCCATTTTTATTGATTAGGATAGAATAACTGAGCTTTATTACATACTTTTTTACATACTCTACTGTATACAGTAATAAACCCTAAAAATAAAAAGTATGCATTTATTCTGTACATGTGCAGTATTACAGTACAGTACTGTATGTGTGTTCTACTCTAATACTAATACAAATACGGAAAATGCGTTTTAAAACTGTTTTGATGTACTGTAATGCGCAGCAAGTAAAAAAACAGTATATTTATTTTATTGGTGGGTGCAGTAAGTACAAATACATTAATGGTGTCCAATACAGTAACAACATTGACAGTATGAATACAATCTACAACAATCAACATTATATATATTGGTGGAGTACTGTGAGTAAAAAAACATTAATGGTTTACTGCAATTAAAAACATACAGGTATATTTAAAAAACATATTAGAATACAATTTTAAACAATGAACAAGTCAGAAATTAGTCAACATTTTAACAGACGAGCAATCACGAAGTGAATTCGATCCCCAGCAGATTGTCCTTCCAGGGCCGATGTCTTGTATGCCGCAAAATGCCATTAATGGAGTCTCGCGCGATTTTCATTAAAGGATCAGTAATTGAAAAATAGCGCCGCAATTCCTCCACAGTAGTCTCTCAAATTTTCAGGAAGAGCCTTTTTCTCGCGATTCCCTTTGTAGTTCACATTGTGGGTCCACCCTAAGTACAAGGAGTATGGCACGTGGTGCTTGAAAATTACCAAGGCATGCCTCTGGGGTATACGAGCACTTGCAAACCTATACTTCTCCCTGAGTGGCTGGGGCAGCTCGCGCAGGATGATGTCGGGCACCGTCTCAATGCAAGCATATGTGGGTTGGATTCTGGGAGCGGGTGTGCTTGTGGTGGCAGGCGAGGGTAGGTTGTCTTGGGGGATGCTTTCCTCCTATCTTGGTCTCCTTGTCAGTGTTGCCTCCTGGCTTGGTCTTGACGGGGATATCATGTCATCCTCATCAACGGCATACATGAACACATAATCTTCTGATGGAGGGGTGCGCTTGGTGATGGAAGGTTGAAGGTCCCATTCATCCCATCCATGCCACCCTCCTGCTTCGGTGTCCGAGGTACAGGGGCATGAACTCCGAGCAAATTATGTATCCCCGCTATGTCAGTCTCTATTCTTCTCCATCAGTTTATCCATCTTCTCCATCCGTTGATCCATCTTCTCCATCTGTTGATCCATCTTCTCCATCCGTTGATCCATATTTAGCATGGTCTCTAAAAGAAGATCTATCTTTCCCATCATAGAGTTCCCAGGGATATCGACTCTTAACCGATTCAGCGTGCGTCTAACGAGCTGGATCTTGTGCATGGGGTGCATGGGGTGCATGGGGTGCTGTGGACATCTGGGTGGATTGGTGCATAAGAGGATGAGATGGGGGTTCCCTGGAGATAAGCGGCAGCGTCGTCAAGGAGTGATGGAGGAGGTGTCCTGTGGATTTCCGGGAGAGAAGCGACAGAGTCATCGAGGAGTGATGGAGAAGGTGTCCTCTGGGTTTCTGGGAGAGAAGCGGCAGCAGCGCAGAGGAGTGATGGAAAAGGTGTCCTCTGGGTTTCCGGGAGAGAAGCGACAGCGGCACCGAGGGCTGATGCAGAAGGTGACCATTTGTTTTGCTTTGAGTGTACAACACCGAATTTCTTCTTGACATAATAAGGCTTCTTTAAAGGCTTCTTTAAAGCCATACCTGTAGCCTTTGGAGTCGTTTTCTTTATTAGCCTTAGCCTTTCGCTTTGGCCTTGGCTTGGAAACGGCTGCCGCCTTTTGCTTTTTCTGCATGACAGGCACGGCAGAGGCGAGTGCGTTCCTGCGTCCGTAGAATCTGGGTTGATCCATGGAAGAAGATGGCACAGTGCAGTATCTGGACAAGGGCAAGCTCAGATACAGATTATCGAGTGGGAGGTTATGCAATGTGTCACCTTTTATGCATGGCGACGAGGTGCAGTGTTAAAAGTGGGTGTATTCTAATGTGACTCATTAAAGTATAAATACACCATCCATTTTGTGGATTCACTGCACATTGAATACACAGACTAAACATCAAATATACATTCTTGTGCATGTATTTCTTTTTACTCACAGCAATACCTGTTAAAAAGATTTCAAAGGATCTCAGCATGAGAATTAAGGAGATGTACATGAGCGGACAACCAATTGCAGATATCCAACGCTGGTTAGCTGCTTCTGGCCTTGTTGTGCCATCAACCACTGTGTGCTATCCCCTCTGTCCGGGAGCCGGTGCAGGGCGGCGAGGGTGAGGGTGGGGCGGATTGGGGGTGGGGTGTGTGTGTGTGTTGAGCTGCGGGTGAGGAGAAGAGAGTGGCAGTTGGGTGACGTCATAGAGCCACCAATCTGATTGGCCAGAGGATCAGATTCACCGCATCTACTACCAGACTCACAAGATTCAATTTTATTATATATAGATGAATATATGAGAGTTCTGATTCAGTGATGTAGACAAGTGTGGAGAAGATATTTTTTTCTTCTATTTGGATAATATGGGAGCGATCACAAAATCATAGCATCACTAATGACGGAAATGAAGAGAAGGAGTGCCCCTATTTCTTTTATCTGTCAGATCGAGATTGATCTACCTTAGAAAATCTAGCAAATAGACTATGACGTAGATACACTGTCATGGGTTCATGGAATGACAGACCCCATAACATAGTAGCTACGTCAAGCAGCACCTAAAGGGTAATAATTGCAAATATGGATGTTATGCTTTTTGTATTTTCTTGTTAAAGGGTTTATGCTGTTAACCACTATGGCAGTGGTTTTCAAAAAAATTTGGGTAAGGAACCCCAGAATTAGATTGTGAAATTCTGGGGAACCTCAATCCTCTCTGCCTCATCTCTCGTCCCCTCTCCATCTCTCGTGTCCCTCCCCCATTTCTCGTGTCCCTCACCCCTTATTCTCCCCCTTATGCTCCCTCCCCCTATGCGCCCTTTCCCCTCAAACACCCTCCCCCTTTTCTACACACACTTTCCCTGTCTCTTCTACACATACACTCTCCCCCTTTCACGCTCTCCCCCTTATACTCTCTCTACTACACATACACTCTCCCCTGCTCTCTTCTACACACACTCTCCCCCTCTTTGCGACTCACACACACACTCTCCTCCTCTCTCTTCTAAGCACAGACACAACATTATTAATTTTTATGGGAGCTGCCGGCACGCGACAAATATCCCTACTGTGAATTTTTTTAGGTAATAGGGAGAAGGAGTGGCTCAGTGAGTAAAGACACTGACTGGCACTGAGAGTTTGAAGCAGGGGAGCCTGGTTCAATTCCTGGTGTTGACTCCTTGTGACCTTGGGCAAGTCACTTTATCTCCCTGTGCCTCAGGCCCCAAAAACATTGCTTGTAAGCTCCATAGGGCAGGGACCTGTGCCTGCAAAATGTCTCTGTAAAGTGCTATGTAAAACTAGCAGCGCTATACAAGAACATGCTATTATTATATTGAAGAATTTCACTATGTATTTTTGTCACATTGGATGTAGCATGGGGCTTTTCTGTCTTTTGTTGTATACATTTGGCCATGCTCATGAGCACTCCTTTTGACACACACACTCTCTCTCTCTCTCTCTCGCTCTCTTAATGAATGTACAGACACTTGTATACTGGTCTAGTGGATCTACAATGGTTAGTTTAGTTTAGTATCCATTCCTTTTTCCTCTCACTATTACTTTTGAGAATCATTCATTCAATTTTTGGTTTGTCCACTCTGTTTTTTCCAATTATATGTATATTTTATCTTAGTGTTTTTGGTTATTATACCAATATTTATGCTTTCATTTGTGCTTTGAATGTTCAATTTTCAGGTTCATTCCAGTCTGGTATTCATTAATGGTTTTATGCATTTCATTTTGGTCACGTAAATATACGTTATCCATTACTGTATTATTAATAATTGTATTGTTTTATTATGTTTTTACCTATATCAATTTAGTTTTGTGTGCTTCAGGGCAATTTTATATATATTCACCCATATGTATACACATGCTAGCTATTTACCTATGTCACCCCTTCTTTGTAGTTGTGGTTTTAATGTACCATTTCCCATTGAAGCACTTCAAACCTATCTATGCATTTTATCCTATCATCAGTGTCCTGTATGTTTTTTATATACGCTTTTTATATACGCTACTAGCGGCAGGTACGCCCCCTCAGTGCAATCTCCATATATAATTAATACACAATTATTTTCTCTCTCTCTCTGTTTTGGGGTTCTGAGCTTGCTGGGATTGTGTGTCTACAGTGAAAACTGCAGAGAGTGCACACTCTTACCTCGCGGCCTGCAGTGCTGCGCCAATTGGAAGCTCCCTCCTCCTGTCAGCCGAACGTTGAACGCAACTTCCGGCACCGACTGGGGAAGGGAGAGGAAGGATAGCAGTGATCGGGTCGCTGCCACTGCTGAGCTCAGGAGCCACTGCTTGGGTCACTGCTGTGTGGGATGCCGCCTCTCCACTGGGCCTGGGACAGCTGGTAGAGTTGTCCCAGCTCCTACCCTGGTAGCAGCTCAACCCCTGATGGCTGCTTGCAAAAACCCCCAGTTGAAAATCACTGCCCTATGGTGCTAGAAGGCATTCATATGCAATGCATTGGTAGTTTCAGGCATCAAAGGCGTTAAATAAAGTACTGCTATAGGGTTTTGTAAGCAATCCTATTACATAACACTATGGTAGTAAAGTGTGACAGCTCCCATCCCCCCACAATTACATTGCTACGTAGCACTGCTTAGCACTGATTTAAATGAGATGTCACTAATTTGTATTGTTTTATTTACAACGGTTACTGCATTTTACAATAATAGCTCTGTGATCAAATTTTGAAACAGCTACTGTATATTGACCTTTAGTGAATCTACCCCAATGAGTACAACTGTTTTTACAGAGATACATTATTTAATAGGAAAAGAAAAAATGCATAGCCACACAATTTACAATGATTGTTTATTCCATAATGGTTTTATCTCTATAAAGCAGAAAGCTATTTAATCACTTGTATCTTTTTCCTGTTACAGCGCTTTCCATCCTCAAGGGACTGTGGTAACTGAGAAAAATTAATTAGCATCAAATACGTTTTTCACTAAATGAGACAGATGACTGTACAGAACAAATAAAGGTTAGGTACACAGATGTGCCCTTTATAGGAAAGCTGCTCTGTAATCTCGTGCAAACTAACCGTTTATGGTACTTTTTTTAAATGTTGCATTTTTCATTATAATATTTCAAAAAAGGAAAAAATAGATATTGATAGGAACTTGCTTTTATTATAAATATAACCATTATAATATTAAATAATATTTAGTGATATTAGAGACATTATATATTACTTGCATTATAAAATACTGTAAACACGAGATCCCTTGTTCTATTGATAATGACATTTTTAATGAAGGAGGATGTTTCTGACTCAGAAGAGCTACATACTGTATGTGTTCTAAGGAATGCATTTAATATGTTGCCACTATTGACTGACGTACTAGCAATACTTTTTATAATTGTATTGCCTGCTTACGTTTGTTATATATATATTAGCCTAAAAAAAGTCTAAAAAGGGATAATAATCACTAGTAACAATACACTCTTCATACAAAGTGACACATTTTACAATTTTTTTGGCATAGTTAACCATCACATCTGCAGTCATAACAATGAAATTCTATGGCAAGACTACAATTTTGCTAATGAGAAAGCAATTAGCCAAGAGTGATATCCAAAGAATGGTAGCAACTGCCAACATGTATCTGTGTCACTTGCTAGCAAGTATTGCAACAGTCCAGAGATGTGAGGCAATAATTCTAAACTTATTTGATCATCTCAAATGTTAACAATGGAGAACATTGGAGTCCTATACACGGTGAGTGGCAATGCCACTTTTCTATGTGCAGGAGGCTGCCTTGGCGCTGGCTGTGATCTCCAACCCTCTGTCTGCTGCAGATGACATAAATCCCTTGTGGACAGAGGGTGTATGAGGAGGTCTGAGCCGGCACCAAAGGAAGCCTATGGTACGTGCAGGAGACTGTGATAAGAATCCCTCCCCCACCGGACCCTACTAATCACAGGAGTAGTAACAATATAAGGATAGGTAGAGGCTCACCAATTGCCAAAAAAGAGAGACATTATTCAAGACCTGGTGCAAACTAACCCATCAAAGGCCCAATATTCAAACTGAGGGCATAAACATAGTAAATTGCACAAAAGATGGAGGCACACAGTTTAAATTGCAATAAAAACGATTTCTAAGACTTTACTCCTTGCTTATAGCAGACCAAATACATTTTCAGGGACACAGCCCCTTCATCAAATATTTGCCAAGCCAAAGATTATTTCGGAAGCAAAGAAAAGCATGCATTAAATTGGGAAGTACTAAAAGAGGTGAAGGAATTTTTGTAATTCCTAACAAATTTTCAAGACGTAGATTTAAATTACCACTTTGTACACTCCAAATATGAGCCTAAAGCATTATCATAAAGGTGGTATAAATTATGGTTAATAATGAACTACAGATCAATTACTGTATATTGAATCACCACTCTCTGCTATTTTGGAAACAGCATGAAGTATAACTCCAATTACCCCTAACTCTCTAAACTGTAGTTAACACAATATTACTAGCAAGTTAACAATCAATTCAGAAAGAAATTGGTTAAAATTAAAAAGTAAAATAATGCATGCAATTAATTTTTAAATGCAATATAAAGTATTAAGACTTGTTAAAAGTTGAATAATGAAAAGATGAATTTTTATGAAGTATCAATTACTTTTTGTTTTCTTTCTGTGCGAGATATAGTGGGATCCATGCCCACATTCCCAATTGAGATGTAAACACAAATTGCATGAACAAATTATTAGATGATTATTGAGTGAAATATCATATCACTCTATAGCATTGAATTATTTAAGATTTACTAAAAGAAGAAAGAGAATATTTAAGTTTTTAATTTAGATTTCACAGCCACAGAAAATGAACATTTTGTTATTGTTACAAAAAGAAAAATATATATTTTAAAGGACAATTGGCTATACCTTCAGACAACCCAGATTAATACCAAGGTCTTTAGGTCATATCAGAAATGAGAAAATAGTGATATTGCTCAACGGACAAAATCACTTTAAAACTAGAATTTTTAAAAGAACCATACAGTTCTACAATATGTTGATCTGTTGATACAAACAACGGTACATGACATCGCAGGGGGGCGAGATTAAGAACATGCGGTACATAAGGGATCTATAGACTGCAGCAGAATTACCCAGGGAATCTGGTTAGTCAGGGCCCACCAGAAACTCACAGACAAAGGATAGAGGGTCAGAGTAGGGAAGGACAGAACAAGGAACCCCAGGTAGGGGAATAAGTTTATCTGAAGAAAGAAATCAGGAAAATATGGAATCACAATGGGAAGGATCATACAAAATATATTTGACCACCAACACCAGTGTACTGTATTTTTTAAAGGAATTTAACCAGAGTTTGAAAGGTGGAGACATTGATCTCAGATAAAGAGACAGCCGAGGGATGTGCCATCCGTATGGTGTTATGAGTTAGCTTCACTAGGAGAAAGCTGTGTAAGGAGTTAGTCTCCCTCAAGGAAATCAGAGTTAGCCTCACTCAAGGAAGGTAAAGTTAGCCTCACTCATGGAAGGTGGTCTCAGAAAAGGAGTGTAAGGAGTTAGCCTCACTCAGGGAAGGCATGCCTCAAGGAAAGCGATAAGCCCAGAGCAGCGAGAAGGATCAGAGAGAGACATGTGGACCCATGTATGAATGTGAACTAATTGTTTTTTGTCTTGCAGACCATCAAGCATGACACCAGGACACCTGACCGCAAAAAGCTGAATACGTTGACAGAAAAACATTTTTTTGTGCCTCGCCAGCACCTTGAATTTCCCCTGTTCCAAGGAGGGAATCATCTTGTGTGGTGTGGCAAGATGACCGTGGTCAGTGAGGAGACAACACGACTCTTCTGGTGAAATAATATGCTGGTGAATTTATTTGTCCAAAAGTGTAACCAAAACAATGGGTACTCTGTCCCTTTAAGTGCAATAAACGTAAACAAAAACCTATCCCCGGTCGAGGAACTGACTAAACAAAAGTGCAGACTATCTACCTGGCTGGCTACCTAACCTAGTCCAGCCTCAACAACACCAGTTGGCTCCTTACCTGGGAGCTTTATTCCCCCTTGGGACAGGATCAATCTGAGCAGCCCATGTCTGTCTGTTAACATTCCTCTGTCTTCTCTCTCTGCCTGAGACTGCTGCTCCAGAGGCATTTCCTCTTCCTGTTTTAAAGCAGATGAGCTAGCTTAATTTGAATCAGCTGTGGACTGTTTAATAAGATGGGTTAATCCCTCATCTACTGGAAAGCAGGCATACTGCCATCTCCTACTAATGTATACAGAGTCAATTACCCTGTCACAGTGGGTAAAGCCAAATGAAACACTACCCGCCCCACCCCCCATATCCTTTGATTGCGTTACTCCGATATCTAAGGCAATAAAAGCCAGGTGTAAATGTGAACTAATAAATCAGACTCAGTCCATATCACACCAGGAGTTCAGTATTGTCACTTGGCACTTGGACCCGTCAATGATACCCACTATTATGTGAACACACAATTAAAATATTTTCTAGGGTACTGGTTGCAGCCCCCAAGTATTGTGACCAGAATGAATTTAAGATGTCCCTACTGTCCCTACAGTAGATACTATTTTTTGCATAAATGTATTAATAAAACATTTAAGCTCAGACCATTTTTGCACTGCAATGGCCCATTCCTACAGTACAAATAGAATTTTACTCATTAAGGACAATTTGCACTTCATTAATAGCACATGTATGGTACAAGTTATAGTTAATGTAGATTTTAGTTTCATATTGTCCTTACATAATTGCTATTGTCGTAAGAATATACTGTGGAGAAAAAATATTTAACCAATACACTGGCGACACACTTTATTCGAGCTCGGCTAGTCCCACGAATTCGGGTATACCCGGGTGTATTGAGGTTTGTGACTGTTTTCTGCCCGAGTGCATTGAGGTATTTTTCAGTCAGGGATTGAAGCATTTTATTCCCGCTGGCTGCAATACTGCACAGTATATATATATATACTGCATTACAATTCATGAATTTATGCCATCTGGTAGACACGCTAAGCATTGCAGCCTATTAAATCCTAATCATTATCATTTAACAGATCAGCCGCCCGTCAGCCAGGCATGAACCCAGGCTGGGAAGGCAAACGCAACGGGGCTTGTCAGAGGTGAGGAGCGGTGCATTCCAGGTATCTGCCAGGTACATACTGGGCATTTGCTCGAATAAAGTGTGTCGGTGCAGTATCTACAGTACTGTCTTATTTTTGGTAATTGGGGAGAAGGGAAGTTACAATTGAATCAAGGGAAAAGGGATGTGATGGACACACTTCTAGGAGGTTTTTGGGGCAGGGAACCCTGCATCATAATAAAGCAATCATGGATATGACTAAGGTAGCAACTGTGTTTGGCTCCACGATCGAACAACTCAATATGGAGACCAAGTGGAGATCTACATGTGTACTGTTCACAAAGCATTGAGCAGATAAAGCAACCACAATAATGCTCCAGTTGTGACTTGGGTGCCCGAGAATCTGAAACCTTGACGGTGTTCTAACAGGAGCTATTTCACTAACCAATATAAATTTGGAGGTTCCCAAGGTTGTAACAACAAATCTGTAATGGCCCTCTAGATTATGTACCCACAATTCGATTGTTCCCAGGTATTATAGGTGAGTAGTTATTATCTATGGGCAATTGGAGAGGATCTAATATTATTGTATGCCTAAATACTATGGGATGCTGGGTCATGCATAATAATACAGCCTGAAAGGGAATATGTACCCGCCAACCCCTGTTGTAAAGAAATGGGGAGGATGGTGGTGTGCGGGTGTCATGCTATGTAAAAGATAGTGGGCAATACCACAATACTCTGGGAGGCAATTAACAACTGAAAGGAAGCTGGCACTCCAGTGGTGTATCCACGCGCCTCCAGGAGTATGAGAATTCATTTATGGACGACAGAGTTGGGATGTTAACACCACACTGAGTAGTTGGTGTATGGAGGTGCTTTACTCTGCAAAGGTAGGACCTTATAATATTCCTCACATCTCTCCTCTATTGATAACCAGGAAGGTGGGATAAGACCGGGGTGGATCCAGAAGTATCCCAAGCCCTGACTAGTATGCAAGACCAGATCAATACATTAATTGCCAACGCTGATCTACAGCTAGAGCACGCAATCCAATAAATTGAAGCTTGTAGAACCCATGCCGACTATTCACAGCTGAGGACAAGCAAGGTGTGGGAGGTATGCTGGCAGACTAGTGAGTACATAAGTATGGAATATGGGTTACAGTGGGAATACTATTCATGTGTATCCTTTATCTTTGTTGCCGAGACAAGATTTCAGGCAAGACCACAGATACCACTTATATGACCCAATTTATGGCTGTCACCCCAGCCAAGTCTTAAAATGAGCAAATTGTACCTGCAAGAAATGCTTCCAGTTGTCAGGGTGACCCTGATTCACAGTTTCATGTGACCACGGTCAAGGTGGCAATGTTGGGTGGCATAAATGAGGGATTGTGGGATCACGAGACAATGGGAGGACAGTGGATGCTGGGACCAGGGCCCTGGACTGAGGCCAGACAATCACTATTAGGGTCTAATTTTAGAAAGTGATCTAGTTGGGATGTGTATTGGGAATCAGGGGTGAAACAGTTATATCTTTAATATAACCAAAATGTTTAGTACTAGGAATAACATGAGAGCAAATACACGTGTAATCTGTTTCTTCATTCTATTATTTTTATTGTAATTGAGATTATTTGACAGTCTAATTTTAAGGATAACATCATTATTGTTCCATGAAAGAAGAAAGAGGAAAAACTATTCAAGTCTATTCCAATACCATTACCACTGCTTTTTCTAGTTTCAGAAGAGCTTACATTCTCCTAACAGCTACTGTAATTATCATGACAACTGTTACAAGATGTTCACAAGTGGAAAGTTAAACAAGAGATAATGATGCTAGCTGAGAGCAGAGAACCAAGGTCGATGTGAATGTTTTGTGTATATTAGACAGAATTAAAAACAACCATTTAGCATCTAAAAAGAATTAGTCCATATCACCAAAGAACAGTTATCTATTAGATACAAAAGGCAATGAGAAGTTGTTGGGACAAAGTGGTTACATTTTATTTTATGATATATTCAATGATACTGCTGTTTGTATTTACGCTGTATAAGTTAAGCATTTTTATCAGATTTTCATTATTAAAATTAATTGCTGAATCAATATGATGAAATGATGCTGTCAAATAATGGAAGTATGCAAAAGTTGAACATTCAATTCTGCACCACGTCAGCAGTAACAGGTTAAGAAAGACTGTATATGGTGAAAATTGCATTTGTAGGTCACGCTTAGCTTCACATTTGCCTATAGATATACACATTTTAATTATCTGGTATGGTACTTCTCCTGCGTGAGGAAGATATGACCCAGACGGAGCTCTGTGATCAATAAAATCCTCTTTGCTTCAAACTTCCGAGTCTCAGCCGTGACAGATTTGTCTCCTAACAAATAGTGCTTCAGACATAAAACATTAGGAAAAGGAGACTACCCCAAAGAGCTTAATATCTAAGTGTTGCGCACATTAGACCCCATCGCTGTCCCTTGCATTTGCAAAAAGTAACTATTTACATGATATCAGAAAGGGTGACTGTAACAGGGGATTTGTCCTTGTTCAAAAATGTGGCTCTAATCCAGCAGTGTGGTGGTTAACTGCTGGTAGTCAATTAACCAACACCATCTGGCTGATTAGAGGTTGGTTAGAAAAGCCTGCCTTTGAGACAGGAAGAGAGATTCCTTAGTCCACAACTGGGTTGACCAAGGAAACAGACAGAGCAGAGGTTCCTGAGTCTCACAGATGAGACTGATAGAGGGATCACAGATGTCTGGAGATCACAAGACTTCTACACCTGAATGCTGAGATAACCTGAGGAAAAGGCAGTAACCCAGGAAAGAGAGAAGCCTTCCCCCTACAACTACAAGACAGATAAGACTTTTCTTATAAGACTGATTATCTATGTCTGTATATATATATATATATATATATATATATATATATATATATATATATATATATATATATATATATATATATATATGTCTCTATGATTTGGGCTGGTGAATCGATGGACTACAAGTATAAATATACTCCAACGTGGAGCAGATTTTGTTTGTGGATTTTCACATGTTTGCTGTGTTTAAAGCAACAGGCACAATAAAGCTTTATTTAATTTCACCTTAAACCAGTCTCCATTACGTACCTCTGCACACATCTCTTACAGTGACATACAAAGTATCATGGATGTGAGCAGCCTGTATACAGTACTTCCATCCCACATTCTGATGTAATTAACATGTACATATCTGGCTAACACTAATCATTCTACAGGTTTACAATTTTTTCTGTTGGAACTTTTGGAAATTGATTTAACAAGAAATGACTTTATGTTTCAGAACAAGTGAAATTTAAAAAAAAACTGTGAACACGGTACACATATTTTTCTTTCTTGCAAACGTTTGCTTGTATGCAAAAGTTGTCCATGTGAACTTGCAACTTGCATCTACAAGCTAAAATTCTCCATGCGAACTTGCACATTTTTGTCTTCAAGCAAAAGTCCTCAATGCAAACAGGCAAACTTTTTGGGTGGGATATTCACATTTATTCAGAATAACCTAGTGCTGCATTTTCTTTTTTCGAACTCTAATAAATATAAATATGCAAAAATGGGGAACAGAATTTGAATTGTAATTTTTGCAAAAAAATGTGGGATGGAAGTACTGTATACAGGCTGCTCACATCCATGATACATAGTGCCCATCTCTACAGAAAAGGACAGTCATTTTCAGGGACATAAAGGAATAGTAGACAACTTTAACAATTATTTTGGCTCAGTCTTAACAGCAGAAGGTGAACGGGAGGGACCAACATTGATAACAGGAATATAAATGGTAAGGAGGTGGACACAAGTCTATTTACAGATCACACTGCACCTTGCTGTAAATTTCTGAAAGTAGACAAGTCAATGCGGTCAGACGGGATACATCCGACATTTTTAAAAGAGCTTAGCAGTGTGGTGGCAACACCATGTAGTTCCAGATGGTTAGATTATGATAAACAAATCTAGCAGATCAGGGTGGAGCACTAGATGTAGTTTATTGTATGTAGATTTCAGTAAGACCTTTGAAAATGTTCCACGTAGATCAGGGGGGCGCAAACTTTTTTCCCTGCGCCCCCCTGACGGCTGTCCCCTCACTCCCGCGCCCCCCCCAACCCCAACTTACCCGCGCTCCGGCGTAATGACGTCACGTTGCCATAGCAACGTGACGTCACATGACCTCGCAGCGTCATTTTGACGCCCCGTTGCCATGGCGACACAGGGAGGAAGCCGCCGGAGCCACGGTAAGTTAGGTTTACAGAGGCCCTGCAGCTCCCCCGGCACTTCATTTAAGTGCCTTCGGGAAGCGCGCGGGGCCTCTGTAAACCCCGCGCCCCCCGTCGGCAGTGTCGTGCCCCCCCTGGGGGTCGCGCCCCACAGTTTGCGCACCGCTGACGTAGATGATTGATAACTTGTTTAAGTGGATAAAAAAAATTGCAACTTGTTTAAGTGGATAAAAAAAATTGGTTGAAGGATAGTATAGAGTTGTGGTAAATGGAGTACATTTAAAGAAGGGAAAGGTGTCCAGTGGAGTACCTCATGGATCTTTACTGGGACAAGTGCTCCTAAATGTCTTTATTAGTGACATTACTAATGTTCTGGAAGGTAAACTTTGCCTTTTTGCAGATTACATAAAGATCTGCAACGAGATTGACATTCCAAGGGGGTAAACAAAATGATGATTTATGTAGATTAGAACAGCGGTGCGCAAACTGTGGGGCGCGACCCCCAGGGGGGGCGCGACATTGCCGACGGGGGGCGCGGGGTTTACAGAGGCCCCGCGCGCTTCCCGAAGGCACTTAAATTAAGTGCCGGGGGAGCTGCAGGGCCTCTGTAAACCTAACTTACCATGGCTCCGGCGGCTTCCTCCCTGTGTCGCCATGGCAACGCGGCGTCAAAATGACGCTGCGAGGTCATGTGACGTCACGTTGCTATGGCAACGTGACGTCATTACGCCAGAGCGCGGGTAAGTTGGGGTTGGGAGGGGGGCGCGGGAGTGAGGGGACAGCCGGCAGGGGGGCACAGGGAAAAAAGTTTGCGCCCCCCTGGATTAGAGGAATGGCCAAGAATGTGGCAACAATGATTAAACGCCAAAAATGCAATGAAATGCACTAGGGTCACAAAAATCCAAAAGCGGAATATGGGATTATTGGTACTAGAATGTAAACTACTATAGAGGAAAGGGAAATTGGAGTCATTATTTCAGCTGATTTAGAAGTACGCACACAATGTAACAAAGCAAGCCAGCAGGTTATTAGGTTGTATAAGACGAGGTATACTCAGCAGAAAGAGAAATGTAAAGTGACATTTTATACACCATTGTTAAGACTTCCCCTAGAGTACTGTGTTCAGTTCTGGATACCATACAGTATCTCCGGAAGGACATAAAAAATTGGAGGCAAATAAGGGCTACTAAAATGGTGCATGATAAACAGCATAAGACATAATAGGTTAGACTAAAGAACTTTAATACGTACCGCATGAAAGATATCAATATCCTCCTTCTCCCTTCTCCATAGAAGGGAGAAGGAGGCTATAATTGAAATGTCAAGTATGCAAATGGTTTCAACAAAGTACAGGAGGGAAGCATATACAGTAGTGCTAGAATAAGAGGTCATGTACTGCTGCGGCGCATCTGAGTCTAACAAATCGCCGTTTTTTCCCTGGCTTTTTCCTGGAATGCGAAGCACTTCACGTGGAGCATGCCGCATTCATTTTGCGTTCTCAGCCACGGGTCATGCGCGGTTGACGCGCGGTTGATGCGTTTATTGGGAATGGTTCAGATTTAATAGGTTGCAATTCTTCACGTGTCCGCCAGATGGCAGATATTCATGAATTGTGATGCGCATGCGCTTCAGTAATGTGTCGACTTGCAGGTGTTTCGTGTAAAAAAGATACCACAGTGTGCTATTGTAACTTGGCCTTGAGACTGAAGGAAGAGGTTTCAAAAATTTATCAATTTAGGCTTTTCATATTAAAGAAAGACAAAGACCAGTTTCGGTTACAGTATTCTCCAGAGACCCGCCGCCCGCCATGAGTGTTCAAGTGCAGCCCGCTTTCCAAAAACCCGACAGAAGTTACGCGTATTTGATATGGGCCGCGATTAATGCAACAGAGGATAAGATGGCAACAGTTGTTTAAATTTATCAGTATTTTATCGAAAACTATGACTTTTACAAATTTTCGCCAGCTCCTCATACGCGGAAGTGTGCAATAAGGAAAAGGTTATGTAGCGATCCCTGTTTTTATCGTATTGAGCCACAATTTGTTGGAGGGTATTGGTGTGTATCACCGGCTTTTTCTGTATCTATGATCATGATGACGGCAAAAGGCGAAGGGCGTGTTAAAACCAACTAAGAAACGACAGTCGCTGCCAAGCAATGCACCAGCAACGGCTTCCAATGACGGTCCCACCGTCAGTGACAACCCTTGCTGTCTATCCAGCAAGCCTGAGCCGGATTTCGCGTGCAGTTTCGATCAAGCTTGCATGTACCTAAGCAATTTCCAGTCTCATCAGCTGACTACAGGTGGACTAGTCCTGCTGCAAACTATCGACGTGGATGATCAAGAACACTGGACTGGCGGTGGACCGGCGCCGGCGCCAGCTGAATGGGAAATTCTATGGTGAGTATTGTTAGTATTGTTGCCGTTTTATTTTCTGTGTTTTTTTTTATTTTGACAATGCAGTATCAATATCGGTGCGATTCGAAAGTCAAGCGATTCAATGTAAGCAATATCATTGGCTGAGCGGCTTCTACAGTACTGTACTGCAGATACTGAACAATTGGTGGAACGCTAGGCGCATGCGCATTGGAACCTTCTTGAAATGCATATGCGTGTCATTACATCGACGGTAGGCGCGTGCGCATGTGAACAGGAGACGCCCCCCGAGAAAATTATTGGTGGCACTGGCTGGGAGCGTCTTTAGGGGGCTGACCATTACAGTAAAACTTTTCTTTTTGTTTTTCCTCAGAAAAGAAAACGGCTAATGGAGGGATTTCTATGGCTAATATCGCTTTGTGTAACAATGCCTGCACATTGCTGAATCGGATTTAAAAAGCCACGTACCAGAGTCTACAGTTTAGTGGCTGTTGTTATTGATTAGGATAGAATACTGTACCTGAAACAGTATGCTGATGTTTTCCGGCCGTACAGTATACAATACTTTTTTTATATACAGTATACTGTGTAATAAACCCGAAAAAATAAAAACTATGCATTTATTCTACATGTATTACAGTACTGTACATACTGTACAGTATGTGTCTTCTATACAGTGCCAGTACATTCAGTACAGTACAGTATGTGTCTTCTATTTTTTTTTACTACTCTTATACTGAGCATGCCTACAGTATACAGTGCAGTATGCCTCGACATTCTAGAAACACTGTATTTTGTTACAGTAGCAAAGGAGCCAATGGAACAATGTAAAACAAATAAACATGTTCTTTTATTGGTGGACTAAGTACAAAAACATTTATTTACAAATACTGTACAATGTAGAAACATATTAAATGCACAGCAATTAAAAACATCAACAGGTGTATGGTTTACTGCTACAGTTGTGAAAACATTTATGTCAGTCAGTATGGTTTACAGTCACATGTTTAAAAACAAATTCTTTATTCATAAAATAAACAAAATGCAACATCTATTTATTAAAGAACGTCAAGTCAAAACATATACGGTACAGTGGGATGGTGTGCAAAACAGCCTGCACCAGTACAGTCCTTGAGGGCAGCAAACAGGGCGGGTTTTCAGGGTAACCTTTGAAAAACGTGCCTGTTTGTGGCCCTCAGGGACTGGAATTGTGCAGGTCCTGTGTTTGTGTACAGCAAGTTAAAACATTTCTGTATAAATACAAGTTAAAAAACACACAACAACATCTCCTTTATTTAAGTACAGCAGGTAAAATCATGTAGAGTACAATACTGTTCAGCACAACAGTATGGTCTTACCTGTGATTACAAAAAAAACTTTATTCATAAAATACAGTATACAAACGAAACATCTCCTTTATTAAAGAAACATATACAGTACAATGAGATGGTGCGCAAAACTGTCAGTCAGACCTGCACCACTACAGTCCTCGAGGGCAGCAAACAGGGCAGGTTTTCAGGAAACCTTAAAAACCATGCCGGTTTGTGGCCCTCAGGGACTGGAATTGTGCAGGTCCTGTGTGTGTTTACAGCAAGTTAAAACATTTCTGTATAAATACAAGTAAAAAAAACACACAACAACATCTCCTTTATTCAAGTACAGCAGGTCAATACATGTACAGTACAGTTCAGCACAACAGTATGGTCTCACCTGTGATTAAAAAAATTCTTTATTCATAAAATACAGTATACAAAACGCAACATCTCTAATTGGATAAAAGCGCCGCATTTCATCCAGAATGTTCTTTTTTAAATTGGCAGGAAGCGCCTTTTAAGCGCCTTTTATACGCGATTTCCTTCGCAGTACAACAAGTAGGGAACATGGTGCTTAAAAAGTAACAAGGCATACTTGTGGGGTGCACCAGCACTCTTCACCCTATACTTCTCCCTGAGCGTCGGTGGCAGATCGCACAGGGTGATGTCGGGCACCGTACCGATGCGAGCGAATGTAGGTCTTTTGGGAGCGGGTGTGCTTGAAGCGACGGGCGATGGTAGGTTGTCTGGGAGGAAGCTTTCCTCCGGTCTTGGTCGCCGTGTTGTCTCCTGGCGTGGTCTTGACGGGGTTGTCATGTCTTCCTCAACGGCATACATGTACACTACATCATCGGGTGGAGGGGGTGCGCCTGGTCATGGAAGGGGGTCGAAAGTCCCATTCATCACATCCATGTCACCCCCCTGCTCCAGCATCGAGGAAACAGGGGCATTAACACCGAGCAAATAATGTATACCCGCTATGTCAGCCTCTATCTTCTCCATCCTTCGATCCATCCGTTGATCCATATGTATCATCCGTTGCTCCACATTTAGCATGGTCTCCAGAAGCAAATCTATCTTTGCTGGCACAATAGAGTTCCCGAGGAGATCCACAGTTATCCTATTCAGCATCCGGTCTAACGAGCTGCTTCTTGTGCATGGCGTCTGGAAGGGTGGAGGAGGTGACCTGTGGATATCCGGTAGAGGAGAAGCGGCAGCGTCGTCGAAGAGGGATTGAGAAAGTGACCTTTGGATTTCCGGGCGAGAAGCAGAGTCGTCTAAGAGCAAAGGAGAAAGTGACCCGTGGATGTCAGAGGCAGCGTCGTCGGATAGAACTGGAGAGGATAGCCTGTGGGTTTCCGGGAGGGCGGCAGCAGCGTCGAAGACGAGGGGTGGGGAAGACGGGCTGAAGATTTCCGGGACAGCGGCGGCAGAGTTGTCGAAGCGTATGTGAGGAAGTGGTCTGCGGATTCGATGGGTTGGCTGCCAATCGTTTTGCATAGAGAGTACATCACCGTATATCTTCTTGACATAATAAGGCTGACGTCTATGAAAACCCTTAGCCTTTAGGGTCAGCAGAAGGTTTTCTTTATTGGCCTTAGCCTGTCGCTTTTGCCTTGGCGTGGAAACGGCAACCGCCTTTCGCTTTTTCTGCTTGACAGGCACGGCAGAGGCGAGTGGATTCCTGCGTCCGTAGAATCGGGGTTGATCCATGGAAGCAGATGGCATACAGTAATATCTGGACAAGGGCAAGTTCAGATAAAGATCATCGAGTGGTGGGCTATGCAAAGTGTGTAACCTTTTATGCATGGCAGCGAGGTACAGGTGTTGAAAGTGGGCGTACTCTAATGTGAGTCATTACCGTATAAATACACCATCCATTTTGTGGATTCACTGCACATTGAATACACATCGACTAAACATTGAATATACATTCTTGTGTTTGTATTTCTTTCTACTCGCAGCAATGGTTGTTAAAAAGATTTCCAAGGATCTCAGCATGCGAATTAAGGAGATGTACACGAGCGGACACCGAATTGCTGCTATCCAACGCTGGTTAGCTACTTCTGGCCTCATTGTGCCAGCAACCACCGTGAGCTATCATGCACACGGAAAAAACAGAGACCGCAAAAGAGCACCAAAGGTAACTAACGCGTAAGTATTTTTATACAACTTAAAAAAAAATTTAATTTTAATTTAAATCTAATATTTTTATTTCTGTTGATTTATATTACAACAGTATATATATTTTGTATATTTATATTTATATCAGTACAGTATACATATTTTGTATATTTATATTTATACCAGTACAGTATATATATATTACAACAATATATATTATTTATATTACAAACAACAGTATATATTTTTTTTATATAACAGTATATATATTTTTTATATTTATATTACAGTACAACAGTATAAATCATTTTTATATTGCTGCATATTAACAAAACAATATATTTTCTTTACATTGTAGGGAGACAACTGTTCTGGTGGACAAAATAAGTGAGGAGAATGATGCATTAAGGGTCAAATACACTCTGCAGGAAAATCACAATCTCACTGTATCCGAGACCAGCATAAAGAAGATGAGACGCAGCATTGGATGGAAATATGGACGTGTGAGGTTAGTACTGGACAGTACAGGAGGTAAAAGTGTTGGTTAGGAAACTGTACTGTACCGCTAAAATTATTTATTCCTTGTCATTACAGAGCGTACCCCATGATACGGGACGCAAACAAAATCAAAAGAGTGGTCCAGGCCCAGGCACGGATCGACAGTGGGGAAACTTTCGAGGATTGCATCTTCACTGATGAGTCTACTGTGTCGCTGGAGAGATTTGCAAGCTTTGCATTCCACAAAAAAGGCCGCATATCTTTGAAGCCGCGGCAAAAACACCCCGTGAAGCTGCATGTGTGGGGTGCCATCTCTAGGAGTGGACAAGGATGCATTGTCATCTTTGAAGGTAAAATATATCAAATATAATGTAGTCTTATGCACTGTACTTTACTAGTGTAGCCTTACTGTATGCACTGTACTGTACTATTGTGCAGTTTTTTGAGCACTTTTCTTTTCTTGCTATAGGAATCATGAATAAAGCTTTCTTCCAAGACAACATTGTCCCTCAGAGTGCAATACATCACACGCGAGTTCCCGAATGGTCACCGCTTCTACCAGGACAACGATCTGAAGCACACCGATTCAACAGCGCCTATCCTTGAGCGCGGTATCAACTGGGTGAAGACGCCAGCGGAGTAAGTGCAGTAACCGTGTCTCATTTGTTTCCCACAGTTTCCCACAGTTTTTACTGTGTACTGTACTGTATCTCTTAAACTAATTGTCCTTTTTTTCCAATGACAGATCGCCAGACTTCAATCCAATCGAAATGGTCTGGCATCAGCTGAAGGACCATATCCGGAAAGTGGCAAAACCCTCCAAAAATGACGAGTTGTTGAAAGGCATAATGAGTTTTTGGAACGATGTACTCACCGTGGAACGCTGCAATAAATATATAGACCATATTGCCACTGTGTTGCCCATTGTGATCGCGTGCAATGGGCAAGCATCAGGAAAGTAGTACAGTGCTGTAGTATTGTAAGTACAGTATGATACAGGTAAGTATGGCACAGATTTTTTCTTTCCCAATAGTCAGAGTATACAGTAGTTACAGTTTCTTCTTTACAGAGAGAGCAGCACCAGCCATCCGGTTACAGTACATAGTATTTAACAGTAGTCAGAGTATACAGTAGTTCCAGTATAGACTAGTTTGACAGTAACTGCCTACTAACTGCTCAATTTTTTTCTTTCCAGAGAAAGCAGCACCAGCCATCTACAGTAGTACTACACATCACACAATGCCATATTACAGTACGCACATATCTGCACTAATTTTTTGTTTTCTTGTCGTTTCAGGAAAAAAGAGTGGCCAGGGGGGAGGTGGGGTTTTGTGTCCAGTCTAATCTGTTTGTACAGTAAAATGTACAGTATATAAATAGCAGTATTGATGTACACAAAACCTCTCCTCTCTCAATGAACTACTGTACTGTACACAGAATGAGGAACACGATAAAGACGGAAAAAATAATATTACTATGTATACTGTGTATATATATATATACAGTATATATATATATTATACATTACAGTATATATATATTATTAAATAATATTCTTATAAATGTGCATAATTCATGTTTCTCCATGTTTTACAAATGTTTTCTAAATGTTTATCCAATTTCAATCTGCCAGAAGAACTTAATAAAGACTGCATTATGTATTATTCATGATTATTTTTATATTTGTATTTTTTGTTCCTGAAAAAATAA
Organism: Ascaphus truei; assembly: GCF_040206685.1. NCBI lineage: Eukaryota > Metazoa > Chordata > Amphibia > Anura > Ascaphidae > Ascaphus > Ascaphus truei. Next base: position 212,403,997 of record NC_134483.1, read on the forward strand.
AATAAATATTTATTCACATTCCTGATAATCATAACCATTGAAAACAACCACCCCCCCACCCCTACAGTATAAGAATGAATGACAAAACAACATGAATCAGTAAATGTTTTTTTTTACTCTCAATTCTCACAATGCTGTGCAAATCAGATTTACATTTCAAATTCAAGAAGGGATTTTTCAAAGCGTTACCGTAAACAAAGCCTCAAAGGGTTGGGGGGGGATTAAAAACACAATGACTAACTTCAGAAAATGAATGACTCTGTGGAGAGGGGGGGTTTGGGTGATTCATGCGCAGTAAGCAGCTAGCTCCAATCTCAAAGAGGCTTAGAGTACATGCAGGCACAGTGAGGCGATTGACGCTCGGCCAGGGACGGATTAAAAACCCAATGACTTACTTCAGAAAATAAATGACTCTGTGGAGAAGGGGGGGGGGTGGGTGATTCATACGCAGTAAGCAGCTAGCTCCCATCTCAAAGAGGCTTAGAGTACACGCAGGCGCAGTGAGGCGATTGACGCTCGGCCAGGGACGGATTAAAAACACAATGACTTATTTCAGAAAATGAATGACTCTATGGAGGTGTCTGTCGAAAAGAGTTTGTGTGTGCGTGGGGGAGTGATGAAGGATTAGTTGTGCAGCAGTTCAAAGAAATTACATACTGTAGAGTAGAGTACAGTAATTTCAAAAGGCAGTTCATCATAATAATTTGATCAATAAACCCCCAAATACAACCTCCAAATACAGTACATAAAAAGCAAGTCACTTTATCTCCCTGTGCCTCAGGCACCAAAAACATAGATTATGAGCTCCCCGGGACAGGGACCTGTGCCTGCAAAATTTCTCTGGAAAACGCTACATACTGTATACTGTAAGTAACAGTGCTATACAAAAACATGCTATTATTATTATTATAATATCAAGGTAATGCTCTGTGCAAATAAAATTCGAGAAGGGATTTTCCAAAACGTTGCCGTAAACACAGCCTCAAAGCTCCCATCTCAATGAGAATTACACGCAGGCGCAGTGAGGCTTTGTACTGTAGCTCGGCTGTGGACAGATTAAGAACACAATGGCAAGATTCAGAAAATTAATGACTCTGTGGAGAGGGGGGGGTTGGGTGACTCATGCGCAGTAAGCAGCTAAGCTGCTAAGATGCTAAATAGCTCCCATCTGAAAAAGGGTCTCACGCAGGTGTAGTGAGGCTTTGAAGCTCGGCTATGGACGGATTAAGAACACAATGGCAAGATTAAAAAAATTAAAGACAGCCGCATGAAGTTCAAAGCTAAAGACATACTTTAATTTCAAAAGGCAGTTCATCATAATAATACACCCCCAAATACGTTACGTAAAAAGCACACAAATCAACCATGTGCAGTCAAACGCACAGGGTCGCAGACAAAAGCTACAGCACAGATTGAATATCGTAATACAGTAAGATGGTTTTTGCAGACTTGTGGAGAAAAAAAAATTACAACATTTTTTTTTTCCACTCACTCAAGGCAGCAGTGGTGGGCAAAGTTACAGGCGCATGCACAGTAAATTCCTGCTGTCAAGCAGGAATGTGATTGAAACCAGACACACGTTCAAAGGAATGGTGTGGGAGAGGTGTACTGCATTGTAGATAAGTTGAAATACCCTGCAGTGCAGTTAATTATCCTGAGCGAGGGGAGAGCGCTGTATATGCCGAAATGTGACACTGTTACAGTGCACGCCTATGCGTTTCAACAATTTTCAAATGAGACATACTGTACTGTACTGCAGAACAGCAATGCAAATGCATGTATACTTTAAATATGCAAATTTACAATTACTGCACGCTTACACACAGACTGTGTACTGACCTAGGTTGAACCGCGAAGGTATTAGACTTCAAAGACAACAGCTCGCAAACGCCCCTCTGAGTTTTTACACGGCATTGCAGTATTGCAGACAGCGAGAATAAAATGCTAATATCACGAGAGCGAAAATAACGCAGTTCACTCCGGGCGAAAACGACAAAAAAACGCACATAACCGGGATAATCTGAGAACCGCGGATCTAGCCGACTTAGACTCAGATCGGCCGCCACTGTAGCTGGAGAGTCGTGGTACTGATGGTAAGTGGTAATTAATTGAAGTACTTCTTCATGGAATGGGTGAAGGATTCATGCAATAGTCTCCCAACAGAGGTGGTAGAGGCTTGTACAGTAAGGGAATTCAAAAATTCTTGGAATAGACACAAGGCTATCCTTAATAGGAGGGAAAACCAAGGATCAAATAGGGTCTTCGGGTTTACACAGATAGTAAAATGGACATACTAGTTGGGCCAGATGGTTCTTATCTGCTGTCAAATTCTATGTTTCTGTGTTAAATTATATCACCAGTTTTACTGACATTACTAATTTAAAAAATAAATCTAGCAATAGCTAATGCAAGGCACACAAGCTAAAATGATGCCCTGTATGGTACATGTGTCATGGTTGCTTTGTTACTACCTTTTGACTTATGAAATATTTACATTGGATATATTAACAGATATTATTTAGGAATATACATCTGAATAAGTTATCTACTTATACTATGCTTGCTGATCCCAAACTCCCTTTGGCATTTATAGTTACACATATAAACTCTGACTGTGCTTATGGCTTCTTTAATACAAAACATTCTTGCATTTCAGATATTAAATTGTGTTAATAAATTTAAAGAGACACAGCTTGATCCCAAGAGGCTCTTTTTGAGACCGTACTATGCTTAACTAAATTGGCTAGGAAGACTTTGCATGTAAATTTCAGTAACGTCTTTACAGAAGAAATGCTTATAACAAATGGAAGACAAGCTCGATAGAATTTTATGTGATTACTGTACTACAGCAATTAGAATACACATTGCAAATAGGTTTGCTAAAGGCATAGTTTATATTGTGAATTCCACAATAGTAGTACAGTCAATAAAGCAAATAAACCTGTTGATTTTATTTTGTCTTCAGTATGTTAAAGCAGCAATCCTGCCTAAAATCCCTATTGATTTATTTACAGTTATCAAAGGTCCTCCAGAAGTAATCCATGCTATTTTAACTCCCAGGATACTTTTCGGTTTAGTTGCGGATATTACATCCTAGACATTTCAGCTGTCAACCAATCGGAAGATGCGATGTTATTCCCCCAAAGGTTTGGTGGCAATTTAAATCTACGGGGAGAAAAACACAGACAACAAACATAGTAAGTATATCAAGAACCTGAGGAGGGGCAGAATTGCTGCTTTAACCCCTTCAGTGCCCAAATAACATACAGCGCACGTCAAGGAAAGTGCCATCCCAGAGGCTATAATATAATACAATGGGTCACTAACATAGGTATATAATGGGGTATACACAAGAAGCAGCACAAAAGCAAAAGGGTTATACAAAGAACTACTTGAACACTCTGCTTAGATCATGTATCTGCTGATGTCTGCAGACGTTTCTTTCTCATTAACGAAATCCCAAGCTAACCCCTCTCTGAATAGGAAGACAAAGGCTAAAGTTAACTTTGACACTCACACCACAGACCTACTGACTTAGGTACAAACAAAATGATGTGCAAGACGGTAGAAAATACCATATAAGGAAATGGTGAAGATAGAAAGATGGGTGTGAATGGTGTGAGTGACGTACTGTAAGAATGTAAGAATAGTACAAGAAGAAAAGTGCCTTATTAGAATTTTTGTAACGTGCTAACCAAGGAACATGTGTTTGTTTACTCCCGGTCACCTGATGTTGATTGATGTCAGCGTGGTTCAGGGCGACAACTTTTTTTGGACTATTTCAGCCCTTTTTCTGGCGCATTCCCATATACAAAGAGAGCTTCCCTGATTACTTGGGAAAGAACACACAGAGCGCACCAAAGGTGAAGTAAAGGTGTATATTAAACATACAAAAATGCAGTAAGTGTAGACTTACATTGAGGATAACGATGATTCAGCAGATGCCTAAAAGAATATGTCCATGCTGCCAAGTTCCTGATCCAAACAGGTAAGAGATGGCAGGCGGTACCTATTAGATTCTTTATCCAATTTTGTAATGTCTTTACAATGTAACTTCTTGTACAATTATTAATGTGGCCACTATACCTGCGGAGTGCACAGAATTGTGACAAGTTGGTGTTCCTTTACATTAAACTTGATAATCAAAGTAAATTGGTTTCTGCTGAAGCAGAAAGTATAAATATCCGGATATGGGTGTAACAAACTACTGCCTGATGAAGCACTTTAGTGTGTGAAATGCATTGTGGTAGAGAGTATTTTATGCTGTCCTGTGAAGCTACTATTTGAAAGTTCATGATCAGAGGAAATTAGGAATGAACCGTGCTTGACTGCACACACACGGTACTCACGATCCCGAAAGGGGAAGGTCTGCACCGAATAACATCTGATCCCAGCACGCAGGATATACAGCTTCAAGACCTACTCTGTCTCTTACCTGTTTGGATCAGGAATTTGGCATCCTGGACATATTCTTTTAGGCATCTGCTGAATCATCATTATCCTAAATGTAAGTCTACACTTACTGCATTTTGTATGTTTAATATACACCTTTACTTTACCTTTGGTGCGCACTGTTTGTTCATTCCTATGCTTATCCTATTCATGGAGCCTGTATTCACTGGATAACTGGGGAGGTGAGGAGAACCTCCAGACACAGAAGCTGCAAGAAGGAGAAGCAGATTCACTTCTGAACTGATTAGGAAGTACGAGTGCAGACCAAAAATCCCCCTGTTCCCTGAGAACTTCTCTGAGTATTCATGATAGAATTAATAAGTTGTCTCAAAAGTTGCTGACTGCGTGTCTGTGCTCCGTCCTGGTGTGCCTGAGCATGCGACTCTATATAGCTTGTTGCTTTGAAACCTTGTTCAGACTTATTTAGTGGCTATTCTAGAAAACTTATCTAGGAACACTGTTCCATCTTAAATGCTATGCCAGGAGTGGGCAAACTGGTGGGCGTGAATGACAACGCAAAGTCAAATGGCTACGCGTTCCATGACAATGCAATGTCACATTATGTCATGACGTCAAATGACACAGCTGGAGGAAAGTAAGGGGGGGGGCGAGCAGGTGGAGAGAGCAGGCAGGTGGCGAAAACAAAAACGTTTGCACAATAAATCAAAAAACAGAGCACAGTCAAGGAAGGGAATAGTACACTATTCACTCAAGTATTGCACTGATTATAGTATCTACAATCCTGATTGATAGAATTATACCATCGGGTCATCATTTCCATATTTTACTTATTATTCATACTCCTAATTGTCTACAGCAAGGATATTTCTCGTTCCCAATCGGATATAGTGACATTTGTTTTTTGGGATTTCCTTCCTTGACGGTGCTCTGTTTTTTGATTTATTGTGGACTTCCCACTTTATTATTTGCTCCCTTCCCTTTTGTTTGCGCCTAGGTCATCTTCACCCAATTCTTTCTCTCGGCGTTGCTGGGGCCGTGGACCTAATTGGCAGCATTTAAGATAGGGACAGGTAGTTAATGGTAGCACTTCCTCTAGAATTGTGTTGTATACTTTATTGTGTTTTATCTTTGTATTGAGTTTATTTATAGTTTTGATGCGCTAGTGTTCTCTCCTTTCTATACACCCTCACTTCACACTTTAGCGGCACTCAATTGTATTTAATACCAATATGGCCACTGCGCCACTTTCACAAGACTATATATTTTATATGAGAAGGAATAGAGGTCTCAATTTGAGTAGTATATTTTCTGATAATGTCAGATTAGAGAGTACTGTGGAGGAGGAGGATTTAGAAACACAATTTGTCACTTTAGAAAGATTGCTTATAAAAGAAATCAAAATTGAATGGGAAATCTTTACATTGGAACAATATCAAGCGTGTAAGAGAATTCCAAGGGGTTTGAGGATCTTCAAGGATCCTACTATGGACCTTGATGATCCTACCTTTATGGAAAATTGGATAACATTTTTAGATCAAGCATCATTTGACCTGATGAAATTGTTAATCAAACACAGGAAAATTGGTTTGAAAACACTAGATGTAGACATCATTACGATACAAGAGAAATTAGAAAATCTACAAGATATGGAAGGTTTTAAAGAAATTGAGAAAAAAGTCAAAATAAGAACTGACAAAGTAGAAAAAGAGACAATATTGTCAAAACAGAAAAATTTCAAAAGGGACAAAGAGGATTATGAGACTAACACATAGAATTTGGGGAAAAAATGAGAATAGAAATAAGGGGGACAGAGGAGACAACCCCCCCCCCCAATATCACCCCAGGACACCAAAATGTAAACCAGTCCAAATATTTTAACCCTAAAAAATACTACCATCATCCAAGGGAATATCAAAAAAGATATACCAACGATAAAGATAGGTATGAATCAAGGGGTTATAGGAGTAGACAAAACAGTTGGAAGGGTCATGGGAGAAAAGATTCACAGAGACAAACTCATCAAAATATCACTGAGAAAGATGATGTATTTGGAGAAAATCAACCTTCTACCTCTTCTTTTTTAGAGAAGAGAGAGAAGGAGAAGAAAGGGGAAATAGGAAGGAGTGGGAAAAAGGAGCAGGAGGCACACAAAACCAACACACCAATGAAGAGGGGCAGAGAAAGCCCATAAAAAGAGGAAAAAGAGGAGGAACACAAACCCACAAAAAAACAACAGATTGAATAGTGAGAGTTAATAAAGGGATTTTTAACTTGTGATGTGGTTTTGACCCCAGATCAGAATGAAGTCTTGATAAGAGGCTTAGCCTTTGCACCCACTAATAAAGTTAACACATTTAACACTTACATTGACATCGGCAAGTTTGCTGGAAATTTAACGCTGAAAAAATATTTCTTTAAACAAAATGTTTCATATGAGCGAGCAAATTCAATGAGTACAATAGGCACTAATTATAAGCATACAACTTGTAGAAATAATTCGGTGTTCTACCCAAGCTACTTGAAAAGTGGTCATATACCAGTAGATACTTTTAGTAAATTAGTCCAAGAAGACATTGAAAAACTTAACACAAAAAAATATCCTAAGAACATGACAAAAACAGAAATTACAGCAATGCAACAGTTATCAGAGATGGAAAACATTGTAATAAAATCTGCAAATAAAGGGGGGGGAGTAGTGATTTTAAATAGATCAGACTACAACACTGAGGCTTTGAGGTTATTGAATGATGTGCAAACATACGTCAAATTGGAGAATAATCCTACAAATTCTTTCCAAAAATTACTTGTACAGTTATTAAACAGAGGCCTGAATGAAGGTATACTTAACAAAACATAGTGGGATTATCTGAATATAGAGACACTAAAAATACCCATATTTTATTACTTGCCCAAGGTACATAAGAATGCTCAGCACCCGCCCGGAAGACCCATAGTGTCAGGCATCAAATCTCTAACAGCAAATGTATCAGGATATATAGACCAATTCCTTAAAGAACCAGTGACAAAACTTCGGTCATATTTGAAAGATACAATTCAAGTACTAAATATATTAGACAAACTCAAATGGGAAACTAATTATATTCTAGTTACATGCGATGTATCGTCTTTATATACGGTAAGGATGCCAAGCGGTACAAGAAAATCTCACAAAGTCAGGTGATTTAGATAAGAAACAGATTCAATTTATTATTGACAGTATACAATTTATACTGTCACATAACTATTTCTGGTTTGGAGAACAATATTTCCTACAAACAAGGGGGACTGCCATGGGTACCAGGTTTGCGCCAAACTATGCAAACATATTCATGGGTAAATGGGAATATGAGTATGTTTGGTTGGGACATGGTTTTGGCGCAGACCTGATACAGTGGCACAGATACATCAACGACATTTTGTTTGTCTCTGGAAGAAGTGTGGAACGATTGGATTTGTTCCTTTCCAGTCTAGATAATCCATACAATCTAACATTTACAAAACAGTATAGTACCCAAGGAATTGCATTTTTAGATTTGTATATATATATAATGGAAGGTCATTTGTAAACTAAAACTTATATAAAACCAGTAGATTGTAACAACTTTTTAGAGGCTGATAGTGGACATTTGGATAATTGGTTGGAAAATATCCCATTGGGACAATTACAAAGATTGAAGCGAAATTGTACACAAGAAGTTGTCTTCAAAGATCAGGCGAAAAATATGATGGAAAAATTTATAGAAAGAAAATATAAACCATCTACAGTAGACAGGGCATACGAAAAAGTTTTGGGAATGGATAGATCGACTTTAATCACACATAAGGAAAAATCTAACACCACAAATGAAAGTACAGATACTATATCAATACCCTTTGTTACTCAATTTAACAGCTCTTCAAAACAAATAAAGAGAATAGTAAACAAATATTGGATATCTTGCTTAAAGTTCCCATACTTCAACAAATTATATCAAAAACACCAAAGGTTATCTTTACAAAAGCTCCGAACTTGAAAAAAAAAAAAAACGCTCCAAGCTGTCTGAAAAAAGAGATAGTTAAGAGACAATATTTAACTCAAGGGTTCTTTAAATGTCTGAAGTGTAAAGGGTGTAAGCTAAATTATAATACCACAAAAATGTTTAAGTCGATTCAGTCCACAATAACACAAGAAATGCATGAAATTGATAGTCTCATTGATTGTAATTTGGATCATGTTATATGTGTACTACAGTGCCCCTGTCACAAACAATATGTGGGAAGAACAACTCGCAAGCTAAAACTTTGCATAGCAGAACATATTGTGAATATTGAAAAGGGTCTCACTCAACATAGCGTCTCTAAACATTTCAGAGATCATCATGGACAAAACCCACAGGGGTTGAAATTTATGGGAATTGAAAAATTGTCATACAGCTGGAGAGGGGGGAATAAGGTTAACCAAATCTCTAAAAGAGAAACATATTGGATGTATACGCTTAAGACCTTAAACCCCCATGGATTAAACATTGATATAGATCTTGGTTCATTTTTAAGAGAATAACTGGACCCCCTTTATGATCCCCCTTTTTTCCAACTCTTTCATTATTCTATGTTCTCAGTATGTTCATGATTTCTTTACACTTATTGTTGACTACAGATACAATCTAATTAAATTTAGTGTTAAGATCTAAATCTTTATATGTTGCAACAATATATTATTAATCCTCTAGATATAATATTCCCATATAGGGAAGTTTCCAAAATGGTACAAAGTAGTTAATATATATTATTTTTTTGTTATATTCCAATGGGGGTTAGTACTTGTGTTTATAATATCCCCTCCCCCAATTGACCAATCTATGATGTTATGATGTTTATATGATAATATGTCCTTTACAACATGTTTCTATTTATCATCAGATATAATCAATTTATTTACAACATTTAATAATACAATACTGATTAGAATATGTTAGTCTAATTGTACTTATGGTTTGGGAAATGTTATCATGTTATAGTCAATTTAGGTTCTTAAGATTTGATGCATATAAATTGTATTTTTTGGTATTCTGCTGTACAAATTATATCTTTATATATAAATTATCCATGGATTATTGTGCTAGCTTGATATATTTTTGTCATGAATCTTCTGATTTTCACAGCTTAAATCCATTAATACAATGTACTCTATTATATGTATGAATTAAAGCTAATTCCATATTATTGATTAGTAAGTGTGAAATGAAGAATGCCCTTTTTCTTATAATTGGATTTATGTAATAATTAAATAGATTAAAGTGTAATATTATATCCCAATCATCCATGCTTATTTATACACCGTGTATTTTCATGAAGATACAAAGTAATGTTTGAATCAATTCCCCATGTCTAAATTGATTCTTCCTGTTCTATTTCATAAATATGGTTTAAGTGCACTAACTTAAGGGTACCAATTAAAACCCATATTAGAAGGTTTCAATTTGTCAGGTGATTTCCATATGTGTTTTGATTAGCTTAATTGCTTTTTGAATTAAATGCAAGTTGCTGTGGGGATGTTATAATCCAATGATCTAAAGATCTATGCTATACTAATTCTGTCTAAATAATTGTGTTTTACACATTTCTAATAGATATCCTGTATCTGAATTCATGTAATTATTAATTTGTCAGTATCCTATGTTTTCTTGCTATGTCTAATAGTGTTTAAATGAAGTTCCAATTGTGACCTGTGATTGATATCATATGGTATGATCATGTGTTTATAATTAGTGTTGTAGAGGAGGTGCATATATATAGAGCGGGATAGTTAGTCCTGCATTGAACCCCTGACGAAGACACCTTGTGTTGAAACACGTAGGGTTAACTTATCAGAGAGAGGAACACTATCTGTGAGAATTGTCCCCCTGTTGCAGGTCTGTTTCATAGCAGACAAAAATTGAAAACCACTGCTGATTTTGATCGGATTGAAGACTGTTCAGTTTCTAAGTTGAACGTCGCGCGAGACGTGAAGAGGCTCCCCACGTGATGCGGAAGTGGTGAGTGTGGCGGAGACAAGCCGTGTGTTTGGAGATACTGGATGTATTGATTCCCAGTCCAACAATAGAAGAGGAGATTGAGGTAGAGGGTAGCTGTGCGTCTGGAGACGCGGATCACGCGGTGAGTGAGTTGACGGAGTAATAGGAAGAAGAGGCAGGCTAGCCCCTTCCTTCTCCCCCCCCTCCCTTTTCCTCCCCCTTCCTCTCTCCAACAGCATTCTACACTGCTCATAAGCAGATATACTACACATATCCCACTACCCAGAAGATCATCACGGAGAGTAAGGAGAACTACTGCTGCAGCAGACTTTATTCTAACAAATCACCTGTTTGTCCCTGGCTTGTTCTTGGAATGCGACGCTGTTCACCTGGCGCATGCCGCGTTCACCTTGCGTTCCCAGCCACGGGTCATGCCCGGCTGATGCGTTTATTGATAATGGTTCGGATTTTAATAGGCTGCAATGCTTCATGTGTCCGCCAGATGGCAGAAATTCATGAATTGTAATGCGCCGAATCAGTAATGTGTCGGTTTGCAGGTGTTTCGTTTAAAAAAGATACTGTACCACAGTGTGCCATTGTAACTTGGCCTTGGCCTTGAGACTGAAGGAAGAGTTGCAAAAATGTATCAATTTAGGCTTTTCATATTAAAGAAAGACAAAGACCAGTTTCAGTTACAGTATTCTCCAGAGACCCGCCCGCCATGAGTGTTCAAGTGCAGCCCGCTTTCCAAAAACCCGACAGAAGTTACGCGTATTTGATATAGGCCGCGATTAATGCAACAGATGATAAGATGGCAACAGTTGCTCAAATTTATCAGTATTTTATCGAAAACTATGACTTTCCCAAATTTTCGCCAACTGCCGACACAGTTTATCCGAGTGCGGCTCATTCCGCAAGCCGGGAAATGTCCCGGCTTGCGAGCCGCACTCCCTCAGCGTGCCGCGCATCACCGATGCGCGGTCACGCATCATCGGGTGCCAGCACCCCCTGCACGCGCGTCCAGGGCTCCCCGAGGGAGCCCTGGTGTCCCGCGATCGTGGGACGGCGGCAGGGGGTTCCGGGGGACCCGGCGGACCCGGCAGCGGTAGGGAGAGCGCCCCGATCAGAGGGCGCTCTTCCGCTGCTTCGGCGCGCGCCCGTCACCCTGCGGCGCGCGCCAGGATACTGCTGCGGCCAAGAACGGGCAAATGCTCGAATAAACTTGGCCGCAGCAGTACGTGGAAGCGTGCAGTAAGGAAAAGGTTATGTAGCGATCCCTGTTTTCATCGTATTGAGCCACCATTTGTTGGAGGGTATTGATTGGTGTGTATCACCGGATTTTTCCCGTATCTATGATCATGAAGGCGGCAAAAGGCGAAGGGTCGTGTTAAAACAAACTAAGAAGCGACAGTCGCTGCCAAGCAATGCACCAGCACCAGCACTGGCTTCCAATGACGGTCCCACCGTCAGTGACAACCCTGAGCCTGAGTCGGATTTTGCGTGCAGTTTTGATGAAGCTTGCATGTACCTAAGCGATTTCCAGCCTCACCTGCTGACTACAGGTGGACTAGTCCCGCTGCAAACTATCGACGTGGATGACGAAGAAAGCTGGACTGGCAGTGGACCGGCGCCGGCACCAGCTGAATGGGAAATACTGCTGCGGCCAAGTTTATTCGAGCATTTGCCCGTTCTTGGCCGCAGCAGTAGCCTGGCGCGCGCCCGAGTGTGACGGGCGCGCGCCGAAGCAGCGGAAGAGCGCCCTCCGATCGGGGCGCTCTCCCTACCGCTACCGGGTCCGCCGGGTCCCCCGGAACCCCCTGCCGCCGTCCCGCAGATCGCGGGACACCAGGGCTCCCTCGGGGAGCCCTGGACGCGCGTGCAGGGGGCGCAGGCTCCCGAAGACGCGTGACCGCGCGTCAGGGGCAGCCACAAGCAAGCCGGGAAATATCCCGGCTTGCGGTACCGGCCACACTTTAATAAAGTGTGTCGGTAGTGTACTATGGTGAGTACTGTATTGTTGCCATATTATTTTGGTGGGGCTGGCTGGGTACTTCTTTAGGGGGCTGACCATTACTGTACATTTTAACTTTTCTTTTTGTTTTTTCTCAGAAAAGAAAACGGCTAATGGGGGGATTTCGATGGATAATATTGTACTGTATGCTGATGTTTTCCGGCCCTACAGTATACTGTGTAAAAAACCCGAAAAAATAAAACTATGCATTTATTCTACATGTTCAGTATCGTTTCATTATGTGTCTTCTACAGTATACTGTACAGTGGTATACAGTGCCTAACATCTATGGGCAAAATGAATTTTATTTCTAGGTGCCCTAGAACACAAGTTCCCACGCCAATTGTCCGTGAACTTGACCGAAGCCCTAAGTAGTTCCCACGCCAATTGCGTGAATATAATGTAAAATAATCCGTTCTGTGGGTCTGAGCGGGTTGAAATTTGCCTGTTCCTCATGCGGAAGGACCCTTGCCATAGTGGCAAAATATCAGCCTTCCACGACCCCCGGAACCGGAGATACCAAAAGACAGTTTAAAAGCACATTATCAAAGTGGCTTATTTTTCTGCCATGCAAGTCAATGGCAGAAACCTAAACTTTACCATTACCCTGACTCCGTTCTGTTGCCACGAGAGGGTCGCAATTTGCCATGTAATCCTGCCGCAACTAGGACTACATGGTGACCGAATCTGAGCCCTCTAGGTTGAACAGAACCGGAGTTGTGGGTTCCAGGTTTCTGCTCATTCTGACTTAGCCGTTTCAAAGTTTTCTCCGCCATTACGCTCAATGATAGGACCCTCCTCGCCGGCGTGACCGGCGTGGCCATTACTGCTCGGACCCTGTTGGGGTGAAGTGAGGGGGTTCCTAACATCTATAGGCAAAATTAATTTTATTTCTAGGTGCCCCAGAACAGAAGTTCCCACGCCAATTGCCCTAGTTCCCACGCCAATTGCGCGATCAGGCAGTAAAAAAACAGTGCAGCAAGCCTCGACATTTGTTACTCTGTATTTTGTTATACAGTACTAACAAAGGAGCAAATGGAAACAATGTACAGTACAGTAAGACAAATCAACATGTTCTTTTATTGGTGCAGTCAGTTCAAAAACATTTATTTACAAATACAATGTTGAAGCATTTTAAGTAACATCTCCTTTATTAAAGAAACACAGTACTGTATACAGTACCTGTTTGCGGCCCTCAGGGACTGGAGTTGTGCATGTCCTGTGTAAAAAAACACACAACAACATCTCCTTTTTTAAGTACAGCGGGTACTGTAGGGCAAAACATGTACAGTACAATACAGTTCAGCACAACAGTATTGTCTCACTGAAAGTCCTCCACATTGTCCATCCATGGCCGATTCCTTGCATGGTGCAAAACGCCATTAATGCAGTCTCTAACGCCTTTCATTACAGGATCTGTAACTGCATAAAAGCGCCGCATTTCTTCCACAATTTTTTTCCTTAAATTGACAGGAAGCGCCTTTTTTACGCGATTCCCATCGTAGTTCACTTTGAAGGCCCACTCGCAGTACAACGAGTAGGGAACATGGTGCTTAAAAATGATCAAGGCATACTTGTGGGGTACACCAGCACTCTTCACCCTATAATTCTCCCGGAGCTTCGGTGGCAGATCGCACAGGGTGATGTCGAGCACCGTTTCGATGCGAGCGGGTGTAGGTCTTTTGGAAATGGGTGTGCTTGAGGCGACGGGCGATGGTAGGTTGTCTGGGAGGAAGCTTTCCTCCGGTCGTGGTCGCCCTGTCGTCTCCTGGCGTGGTCTTGACGGGGTTGTCATGTCCTCCTCAATGGCATACATGTACACTACATCTTCTGGTGGAGGGGGTGTGCTTGGTGATGGAAGGGTCTCGTTCATCACATCCATGTCACCCCCCTGCTCCGGCGTCGGGGAAACAGGGGCATTAGCACCAAGCAAATAATGTATGCCCGCTATGTCAGTTTCTATCTTCTCCATCCGTCGATCCATCCGTTGTTCCATTTGTAGCATCCGTTGCTCCCCATTTAGCATTGTCTCCAGAAGCAGATCTATCTTTACCAGCACAATAGAATTCCCGGGGAGATCCACACTTATCCCATTCAGCATCCGGTCTAACGAGATGCTTCTTGTGCATGGCGTCTGGACATCTGGGGGGATGGGTGCAATGGAGGATGTGATGGGGGTTCCATGGACAGAAGCAGCATCGATGGAGAGTGGAGGAGGTGACCTGTGGATAACCGGTAGAGGAGAAGCGGCAGCGTCGTCGAAGAGGGAAGGAGAAAGTGACCTTTGGATTTCTGGGCGAGAAGCAGAGTCGTCTAAGCGCAAAGGAGACAGTGACCCGTGGATTTCAGAGGCGGCAGCGTCATCGGATGGAACCGGAGAAGATGGGGGTGGAGAAGATAGGATGAAGATTTCCAGGACAGCTACAGCAGAGTCGTAGAAGCATATGGGAGGAAGTGGTCTGCGGATTAGATGGGTTGGCTGCCAATCGTTTTGTGTCGAGAGTACATCACCGTATATCTTCTTCACATTATGAAGCTGACGTCTAAGAAAACCCTTAACCTTTGGGGTCAGCAGAAGGTTTTCTTTATTGGCCTTAGCCTGTCGCTTTGCCCTTGGCGTGGAAACGGCAACCGCCTTTCGCTTTTTCAGCTTGACAGGCACGGCAGAGGTGAGTGGGTTCTTGCGTCCATAGAAACGGGGTTGCTCCATGGAAGCAGGTGGCACAATGCAGTATCTGGACAAGGGCAAGTTCAGATAAAGATCATCAAGTGGTGGGCTATGCAAAGTGTGTGACCTTTTATGCATGGTGACCAGGTACAGGTGTTGAAAGTGGGCGTACTCTAATGTGAGTCATTACCGTTTAAATACACCATCCATTTTGTGTATTGACTGCACATAGAATACACATCGACTAAACATCGAATATACATTCTTGTGTTTGTATTTCTTTCTACTCGCAGAAATGCCTGTTAAAAAGATTTCAAAGGATCTCAGCATGCGAATGAAGGAGATGTACACGAGCGGACACCGAATTGCTGCTATCCAATGCTGGTTAGCTACTTCTGACCTCGTTGTGCCATTAACCACCGTGTGCTATCATGCAAACGGAAAAAACAGAGACCGCAAAAGGGCACCAAGGGTAACAAACGCGTAAGTATATTTATAAAACTTATCAAAAAAAAATATAGAAATCTGTACGTACTGTACTGTTCATACAGTACAGTACATCTACAGTACAGTTCTGTATCTACTGTAATACTGTTGTTATTTCTGTTGATTTATATTACAACATAGTTTGTCTATTTATATGTAAAGTACAGCAGTATACATTTTTTGTATATTTCTACTTATCTTACAACGGTATATACTGTATAGGATGTATATTTATATTTATCTTACAACAGTATATTTATTTTGTCTATTTATATTTATAGTACAGCAGTATACATTTTTTGTATATTTCTATTTATCTTACAATGGTATACTGTATATGATGTATATTTATATTACAACAGTATATTTATTTTGTATATTTATAGTACAACAGTATATATATTTTGTCTATTTATATTTATAGAACAGCAGTATACATTTTTTGTATATTTCTATTTATCTTACAATGGTATATATAGGATGTATATTTATATTTATATTACAACGGTATATTTATTTTGTATATTTATATTTATAGTACAACAGTATATATATTTTGTCTATTTATATTTATAGTACAGCAGTATACATTTTTTGTATATTTCTATTTACTGTATATTACAACATATTAATAAAACAATATATTTTCTTTACATTGTAGGTAGACAACTCTTCTGGTGGACAAAATAAGTGAGGAGAATGATGAGAGGAGTGCTTTAAGGGTTAAAAACACTCTGCAGGAAAAGCACAATCTGACTGTATCCGAGAGCAGCATAAAGAAGATGAGACGCAGCATTGGATGGAAATATGGACGTGTGAGGTTAGTACTGGACAGTACAGGAGGTAAAAGTGTTGTTTAGCAAACTGTACTGCACTGTGCCGCTAAAAATTTTTATTCCTTGTCATTACAGAGCGTACCCCATGATACGGGACGCAAACAAAATCAAAAGAGTGCTCCAGGCCCAGGCATGGATCGACAGCGGGGAGACTTTCCAGGATTGCATCTTCACTGATGAGTCTACTGTGTTGCTGGAGAGATTTGCAAGATTTGCGTTCCACAAAAAAGGCCGCATATTTTTGAAGCCGCGGTCAAAACACCCTGTTAAGCTGCATGTGTGGGGTGCCATTCTAGGCGTGGACCGGGATGCATTGTCATCTTTGAAGGTAAAATGTATCAAATATAATCTCGCCTAATGCACTGTACTTGACTAGTGTTGCCTTACCGTATGCACTGTACTGTACTATTGTGCAGTTTTTGGAGCACTTTTCTTTTCTTGCTATAGGAATCATGAATAAAGCTTTCTTCCAAGACAACATTGTGCCCGAGATAGTGCAATACATCACACGCGAGTTCCCCAATGGTCACCGCTTCTACTAGGACAACGATCCCAAGCACACCGCGTCAACGGCGCATATCCTTGAGCGCTGCATCAACTGGGTGAAGACGCCAGTGGAGTAAGTGCAGTAGACCGTGTCCCATTTTTGTTCCCCACAGTTTTTAGCTCTTAAACCAATTGTCCTTTCTTTCCAATGACAGATCGCCACACTTCAATCTGATCGAAATGGTCTGGCATCAGCTGAAGGACCATATCCGGAAAGTGGCGAAACCCTCCAAAAAGGACAAGTTGTTGAAAGGCATAATGAGTTTTTGGAACGATGTACTCACCGTGGAACGCTGCAATAAATATTTAGACCATATTGCCACTGTGTTGCCCATTGTCATCGCGCGTAATGGGCAAGCATCAGGAAAATAGTACTGTGCTGTAGTATTCTAAGTACAGTATGATACAGGTAAGAATGGCACAGATTTTTTCTTTCCAGATAGTAAGAGTATACAGTACAGTAGTTAGTTTTTTCTTTACAGAGAGAGCAGCACCAGCCATCAGGTTACAGTACAGTACATAGAATTTAACAGTAGTCAGAGTATACAGTAGTTACAGTATACAGTAGACTAGTTTGACAGTACTACAGTAACTGCCTACTAACTGCTCCATTTTTTTCGTTCCAGCCACCTACAGTAGTTCTACACATCACACAATGCCATAATACAGTACGCACATACAGTACAGTACAGTAACTGCACTATTTTTTGGTTTTCTTGTCGTTTCAGGAAAAAGGGTGGCCTAGGGGGAGGTGGGGGTGTTGTGTACAGTCAAATCTGCTTGTACAGTCAAATGTACAGTATATAAACAGCAGTAATGATGTATACAAAACCTCTCCTCTCTCAATGAACTACTGTACTGCAGACAGAATGAGGAAAAGATAAAGACGGAAAAAATAATATTACTATACAGTATATAGTATATATGTTATACAGTACATTACAGTACTGTATATACTGTAGTATTAAATAATATTCTTATAAATGTGCATTACTCATGTTTCCCCATGTTTTACAAATGTTTTCCAAATGGTTATCCAATTTCAAGCTGCCAAAAGAACTTAATAAAGACTGCATTATGTATTATTCCTGTTTATTATTATAGTTGTATTTTTTGGTTCCTGATAAAATAAAATAAATATTTATTCACTTTCCTGTGAATCATAATAATTGACAGCCACCCCTACAGTGCACCAATGAATAAGAATGACAAATGTTTTCACACCCTGATGAAATATCAGTTTATTCTCAATTCTCACAGTGCTGTGCACATCAGATTTACATTTCAAATTCGAGAGGGGATTTTCCAAAGCGTTACCGTTAACAAAACAGGCCTCTAAGGGTAGGGGGAGGGGGATGGTGTGATTAGACGCAGGCGTACTGAGTCTTTGTAGCTCGGCTATGGGCAGATTAAGAACACAATGGCAATATGCAGAAGATTAACGACCCAGTGGAGAGGGGGGGTTGGTAGGATAGGGTGACTCAGCCGATTGACGCTTGGCTAGGGAGGGATTACAAACACAATGACAAAAGTACTGCAACTGCAGAAAATGATTGACTCTTGAGGTGTGTGGCTGAAATAGTTAACAGCACTGTAATTTCAAAAGGCAGTTCATCATAATAATTTGATGAATAAACCCCCAAATACAACCCCCAAATACAGTACATAAAAAGCAAGTCACTTTAACTCCCTGTGCCCCATGCACCAAAAACAAACAGTAGATTTTCTTTAGACTGTATATTTATACTGTTTAAATATTATAAATTAATATTCATACAGTATAAACGTCCAATTTTCATGTATCTCCATGTTTTACAAATGTTTTGTAAATGTTTCTCCGATTTCAATCTGCCACAAGAATTTAATAAAGGCTGCAGTATGTACTGTATTATTGTGAGTTTTTTTACACAGGACATGCACGATTCCAGTCCCTGAGGGCCGCAAACAGGCACGGTTTTCAAGGTTGCCCTGTACTGTAGCAGTAAACCCTACACCTGTTGATGGTTTGAATTGCTGTGCACTTTAAATGTTTCAACATTGTACAGTGTTTGTAAATAAATGTTTTTGTACTGACTCCACCAATAAAAGAACATGTTAATTTGTCTCACATTGTTTCCATTTGCTGCTTTGACAGTGTAACACATGTCGATGCTTACTGCACTGTTTTTTTACTGCCTGACCACAAAGCCGCAAGATCGGCAACATTGTAAAAAAAGAGCAATGAGCGCACAATTGGCGTGGGAACTAGGGCAATTGGCGTGGGAACTTCTGTTCTAGGGCACCTAGAAATAAAATTCATTTTGCCTATAGATGTTAGGAACCCCCTCACTTCACCCCAACAGGGTCCGAGCAGTAATGGCGACGAGAAAGGGTCACGCCGGCGAGGAGGGTCATATCATTGAGCGTAATGGCGGAGAAAGCTTTGAAACGGCTAAGTCAGAATGAGCAGAAACCTGGAACCCACAACTCCGGTTCTGTTCAACTTAGAGGGCTCAGATTCGGTCACCATGTAGTCCTAGTTGCGGCAGCATTGCATGGCAAATTGCGACCCTCTCGTGGCAACAGAACGTAGTCAGGGTAATGGTAAAGTTTAGGTTTCTGCCATTGACTTGCCTGGCAGAAAAAAAAGCCACTTTGATAATGTGCTTTTAAACTGTCTTTTGGTATATCCGGTTCCGGGGGTCGTGGAAGGCTGATATTTTGCCACTATGGCAAGGGTCCTTCCGCATGAGGACCAGGCGAATTTCAACCCGCTCAGACCCACAGAACGGATTATTTTAAATTATATTCGCGCAATTGGCGTGGGAACTACTTAGGGCCTCGGTCAAGTTCACGGACAATTGGCGTGGGAACTTCTGTTCTAGGGCACCTAGAAATAAAATTCATTTTGCCCCCAGATGTTAGGAACCCCCTCACTTCACCCCAACAGGGTCCGAGCATGTACAGTACTGTACTTAATAAATTAAATATGCAATTTTACTATTACTGCGCGCGCACGCACAGACTGTGTACTGACGTAGGTTGAACCGCGAAGTTATTAGGTATTAGACTTCAAAGACAACAGCTCGCAAACGCCCCCATGAGTTTTTACACGGCATTGCAGTATTGCAGACAGCGGGAATAAAATGCTTAAATCACGGGCGCGAAAATAACGCAATACACTCAGGGCAAAAACGATACAAAACCGCACATAACCGGGATAGAGTTGTGGTGTATTACCCGGGCGCTAACTCTGACCGTGTTTGGTGTTTGATCTAAATATCTTGTTAAAATGAGAGATATGTAATACAACTTTAGATTTCGTTTGGGACGTCCTCGTGTGACTCAAGATACCCCACTAGGGTCTATCCAGGACCCTTAATAGATATGGAACACAAGAAGAGATGGGGGAGCACAGTGTGAGGAAAGATGAGTCTGGGATGTGTTAGCTTTCGCTAATGTTCAATGAGGCGCTTGCGCCTTCAGTGAACCCTCAAGGAGAGATAGGCAACCCCTTGGATAGGGAGTTGGCGTGTCAGGGTGAATGTGTCTATAATTGATAAATAAAATCAATAAATGAATCACTTACACGGCCTTGTGTAAGTTGTATCCCATCGAGGTTTCTTTTACGGTCGTGTCTTGCTTCTAGGGGATGTTCTTCCTTTCTCTCTGGTCTTCTCTTCCTGACTTTTCTTCTTACTACGTCCTTGTTGTTTGTCGTTGGATGGATTCTTCGCGGTGATTCTCCTCTCATATGGGTATAGACATAAATGGAAAGGTAGTTAGATACATATATACACGGGTCAGCTGCGGTGCAAGGGAAGGAGATAAGACAATATCTCCAGGAATATATATATATGATAGTAGTCCACTCACACGGCCTAATGTGAGTGATATCTTATATCCGTATCTTTTAAGCACCTGTATCAATACAGGTCTTCAGGAAAATGGACAAACACAGACAGGTGTTCCCATGTGTGGCAATGACAAAGGGTAAATAAATATATCAACATATCAAGATACTCACACGGGCTAGTGTGAGCGCACACTCGTAATGGTATCTTTGGGGTTCCAAATGATAGACACCTCCTAAGGGCTAGATCCAATCATAGATAGACTATGGGACACTAAGCACTGGGGTAAAAATCTTTTATTAAACAAACTCATATACACTAGTAACAAGTGAATGGGTAAAAACAGATACAAATAATGAAAAGTTAAAAACCAAGGAGCAGCTACTGCTTCTCGGGGGAGTAGGAAACTAGTAGCTAAGGGAATCGATGGGTGGTAAGTGGGCAAAAAAGTCTCTTAGCTCCGCGTCCGGATGAAGAGATCCCACGGCACCTCTGGCTCCTCTCTGATTGAAAGAGCCTGAGGAAGCCCTGTTTAGGGCGAAACGCGTAGCTCTCCATCGTTCACAGACTGCAGCAATCAGAGAGGAGCCAGAGGTGCTGTGGGAACTCTTCATCCGGACGCGGAGCTAAGAGACTTTTTTGCCCACTTACCACCCATCGATTCCCTTAGCTGCTAGTTTCCTACTCCCCCGAGAAGCAGTAGCTGCTCCTTGGTTTTTAACTTTTATTATTTTTATCTGTTTTTACCCATTCACTTGTTACTAGTGTATATGAGTTTGTTTAATAAAAGATTTTTACCCCAGTGCTTAGTGTCCCATAGTCTATCTATGATTGGATCTATCCCTTAGGAGGTGTCTATCATTTGGAACCCCAAAGATACCATTACGAGTGTGCGCTCACACTAGCCCGTGTGAGTATCTTGATATATTGATATATTTATTTACCCTTTGTCATTGCCACACATGGGAACACCTGTCTGTGTTTGTCCACTTTCCTGAAGACCTGTATTGATACAGGTGCCTAAAAGATACGATATAAGATATCACTCACATTAGGCCGTGTGAGTGGACTACTATCATATATATATATTCCTGGAGATATTGTCTTATCTCCTTCCCTTGCACCGCAGCTGACCCACATAACCGGGATAATCTGAAATTCGCGGAGCTAGCCGAGTTAGAATAAAGTTGGTCGCCACTGTACTACATATATTTTTTCCTGTGTGACCATCAATTTATGCTATAGGAACTATACCCAAAGTCTTTATAAAGACTTGGATCAATATCGGGACATTGTCATTTTACTTTGATTAAGTGTATCCTCTCTCACATTATTGTTGTTTTATTTTTGTATTAAGTGACGTTTTTATAATTACATTTTCTAATAAGATTTACTATTCACTCAAGTATTGCACTGATTATAGTATCTACAATCCTAATTGATAGAATTATACCATCGGGTCATCATTTCCATATTTTACTTATTATTCATACTCCTAATTGTCTACAGCAAGGAATTTTCTCGTTCCCAATCGGATATAGTGACATTTGTTTTTTGGGATTCCCTTCCTAGACGGTGCTCTGTTTTTTGATTTATTGTGGACTTCCCACTTTATTATTATTATTTTCTCCCTTCCCTTTTGTTTGCGCCTAGGTCATCTTCACCCAATTCTTTCTCTCGGCGTTGGTGGGGCCGTGGACCTAATTGGCAGCATTTAAGATAAGGTACAGGTAGTTAATGGTAGCACCTCCTCTAGAATTGTGTTGTATACTTTATTGTGTTTTATCTTTGTATTGAGTTTATTTATAGTTTTGATGCGCTAGTGTTCCCTCCCCTATATATATATATATATATATATATATATATATATATATATATATATATATATATAAAATCAAAAAATAAATTGATGATACCGTTCTGTGGCTAACGAAATGCTTTTATTTGTGCGAGCTTTCGAGATATGTACACTGATCTCTTCTTCCGGCGATGTTACAATGAATGAAGCAAGCAAAAGCTATACTATAAAAAGTGTCTATTGGAATGTTATCTGTGCTGGTCCTTCCCCCGATGCCACAGAACGGTATCATCTATTTATTTTTTGATTATTGGAGCTCGGCTAACATGGTACTGATACCTCTACATGAATATATATATATATATATATATATATATATATATATATATATATATATATATATACACTAAGAGAGAGAGTGAACCCCGCATCCACACGACTATATTAAGGTAACCAAAAAACTGACAACATAAATATAAACTAAGTAGTATGTCAGTGGTGCTACATAGGCCAAATGGTATGTAAGCAAAAGGAAAAAGAAGCCCAAAATTATAGCACTCCGGTATACCATAAGAGATTACAAAATACAATTTTAATAATTAGAGGTCACAAAACATGATAAAAGATAGCATAGAATATTTAAAATAAGGCATGAATCCCCTGTACGTAAGCCACAGCAGTAGCTCTTATAGCAAAACAATCACTTAAGACACAAAATCTCACATAAGAAATCACAGACAGTATGAGTCTGAAGCATAAGGAAAGTGCCTGTACATATAACTCCCACAAAGCAATATAAGGAAAAGGACTGGGACCAGAGTTACTCCATTTAATAAACCACTACACTTGGAGTAAGGGAAAAGATTCCTTAAAATGCTCAACATGTCAAAACATTAATATGATGCTGTGGAGAAACAAGAGCAACTATAAAATTGTCATGTAGCAAAGTCCTAAAGCTAGTGTAGTGTAAAGCCCTATCCTACCACGCATAACAAGCAGTGTCAAACAAATGCATAGAGCGGCAGCTCAAGGTATATTTACGTGTCCCAGAGAAGGAACAGACCAGGGGATCCTGCCTACAGCACCCACTCCTATGCGTTTCGGCGAGATGCCTTCAACTGGGAGCGGTAGGCAGAATAAGTTACAAGCTTAAAAAGGATTCTAATTGCACAGAAAGGCGCCTAAACCGGTATTAAGAATAAACTATAAAATGTCCTTCATGTAAACTACTGCGCATGTGTGGCCAAACAAAAAGAATATAAAATGTCTGGCCAGCAAATTTTTGGCAGTTCTATGGGAACTCAGGGCTAGCGACGCTCCGTCATTTTGGGCTTCTGCTTATGACATCATTACGCTACTGCACACCCAATCGGATATGCGAACAAAACACTGGGAACACTTTAGGTAATTGAAAGTATATTATTAACACCTGTTTACGGCGCCATTCTGTGCGATTAGAATCCTTTTTAAGCTTGTAACTTATTCTGCCTACCCCACAGAGACTACTTGTCTATTTCAATGCAAAGAACTTGTGATCAACTTACTTGTGTGCTGTCCCTTGATGTCGTGCTTCAACCTGTATCGTATGGTCTATATATATATATATATATACAGTGCTCGACAAACCCGGTCGCCAACTCGCCAGCTGCGATCGGATATTGGCTCGTGGCCAGTAGCTTTTCCCCTGCTCTGCAAAAACAAAATCCCCTGCTCGAAAAAAAAAAAAAAACCCTCTGGCTGTGACGCGGCTTGGAGTTGCCAGGACTTCAAACCGCCCTTCCTTCTCTGTACGGGTAAGTAATGGGGGGGGGGGGGTTGGGGGTGCGCGCGCACGTGTGTCTGCTGCTCCTCCACCTATATATCCTCCTGTATAATTGTGTCACCTCCTGCTTACAAGACCTGCACTGATCCGGTCATGGAGAGGATTGTGGACAGATGCTTGAGGTGGGGGGGAATTTAATGCACTGTAATACATATTTATATATACTGTACTGTTCTGGTGTTTCTCCCCCCTTCCTCCTGTGCTCCCGCTGCCCGCGCGGCTCGGGTGCTTCACCCCCCCTCCCTCCGGTGCTGCCCGCTGCCCGCGCGGCTCAGGTGCTTCACCCCCGCTCCCTCCGGTGCTCCCGCTGCCCACGAGGCTCGGGTTTCACTCCCCCCTCCCTCCGGTGCTCCCGCTGCCCACGCGGCTCGGGTGCTTCACCCCCCTCCCTCCGGTGCTGCCCGCTGCCCGCGCGCTCAGGTGCTTCACCCCCGCTCCCTCCGTTGCTCCCGCTGCCCACGAGGCTCGGGTTTCACTCCCCCCTCCCTCCGGTGCTACCGCTGCCCCACGCGGCTCGGGTGTCACTCCCCCCTCCCTCCGGGTGCTCCCGCTGCCCGTGCAGCTCGGGTGCTTCTCACCCCCCTCCCTCCGGTGCTCCCGCTGCTCCGCGCAGCTCGGGTGCTTCACCCCCCTCCCTCCGGTGCTCCCGCTGCCTGCGCGGCTCGGGTGTCTCTCCCCCCCTCCCTCTGGTGCCCGTGCGGCTCGTGTCTCTCCCCCCTCCCTCCGGTGCCCGCGCGGGCTCGTGTCTCTCCCCCCTCCGTCCGGTGCCACCTGCGCGGCTCGTGTCTCTCTCCCTCCTCCCTCCGGTGCCCGCGCGGCTCGTGTCTCTCCCCCCTCCCTCCGGTGCCCCGCGCGGCTTGTGTCTCTCCCCCCTCCCTCCAGTGCCTGCACGGCTCGTGTCTCTCCCCCCTCCGTCCGGTGCCCGCGCGGCTCGTGTCTCTCCCCCCTCCCTCCGGTGCCCGCGCGGCTCGTGTCTCTCCCCCCTCCCTCCGGTGCCCGCGCGGCTCGTGTCTCTCCCCACCCTCCCTCCGGTGCCCGCGTGGCTCGTGTCTCTCCCCCCTCCCTCTGGTGCACCGCGCGGCTCGTGTCTCTCCCCCTCCCTCTGGTGCCCCGCGCGGCTCGTGTCTCTCCCCCCTCCCTCTGGTGCCCGCGCGGCTCGTGTTCTCTCCCCCCTCCCTCTGTTGCAGGGGTGTTTCTCTGGTGTGTGTGTGTGTGTGTGTGTGTGTGTGTGTGTGTGTGTGTGTGTGTGTGTGTGTGTGTGTGTGTGTGTGTGTGTGTGTGTGTGTGTGTGGTATGGGAGAGAGAGAGGTATGGGAGAGAGAGAGGGGTATGGGAGAGAGAGAGAGAGAGAGAGAGAGGGTATGGGACAGAGAGAGAGAGAAAGAGAGGGGTATGGGAGAGAGAGAGAGAGAGAGAGAGAGAGAGAGAGAGAGAGAGAGAGAGAGAGAGAGAGAGAGAGAGAGAGAGAGAGAGAGAGAGAGAGAGAGAGAGAGAGAGAGAGAGAGGTATGGGAGAGAGAGAGAGAGAGAGAGAGAGAGAGAGAGGAGAGAGAGAGAGAGAGAGAGAGAGAGAGAGAGGTATGGGAGAGAGAGAGAGAGAGAGAGAGAGAGAGAGAGAGAGAGAGAGAGGGGGGTATGGTAGAGAGAGAGAGAGAGGGGTATGGAGAAAGAGAGAGGGGTATACGAGAGAGAGGGAGAGAGTGTATGGGTATGAGAGAGTGTGTGTATGGGTATGAGAGAGTGTGTGTATGGGTATGAGAGAGTGTGTAAGTGTGTGTGTGTGTGTATGAGAGAGAGAGAGAACGTGTAGGACACCAGAGGTACCCAGTCACCCCCCACCCAGTCAGTCAGTCATCCCCCCCACCAAGTCAGTCAAACGTCAGTCACCCCCCCCCCACCCAGTCAGTCAAAAGTCAGTCACCCCCCACCCAGTCAGTCAAAAGTCAGTCATAGTCTGTCATCCCACCCCCTGCCCAGTCATCCCACCCAGTCAGACAGTCAGTAATCCCCACCAAGTCAGACATCCCATCACCCCACCCCCCCAATCACCCCACCCCCCCAATCACCCCACCCCCCAATCAATCACCCCACCCCCCCAATCAATCACCCCACCCAGTCACCCCACACCCCCAATCACCCCACCCAGTCACCCCATCCCCCCACAGTCACCCTCTCTCTGTCTCTCACCCTCTGTCTCTCTCACACTCTCTCTGTCTCTCTCACCTTCTCTCTCCGTCTCTCTCACCCTCTTTCTCCGTCTCTCTCACCCTCTCTCTCCGTCTCTCTCACCCTCTCTCTCCGTCTCTCTCCCTCTCTCTCCGTCTATCTCACCCTCTCTCTTCGTCTCTCTCACCCTCTCTCTCCATCTCTCTCACCCTCTCTCTCTGTCTCTCTCACCCTCTCTCTCCATCTCTCTCACCCTCTCTCTCCGTCTCTCTGTCTCACAATCTGGATCTGGATCTGGATATCTTATTTACCCTGTATATCTTAACTGCCCTACACTACACCGAAATAACCTATACTGCTTTCTTCCAGATCTGACTCAAGCTTCACACGGGAGACATCGGAACCCCCCCTAACCCAGAAGACAGGTAGGGAACACATCCCCTCCAATGTATAACATTGCGGGAATGAGGGTACCTGGACATTGACGGACTGCAGATCAGGTAAGATCCCAGATTGCTGCTTTAAATATTGTGACGTGGGGACGTCCAGACACTGGTTAAGGGGTTCAGGAAACTAGTCATTCACATCTGGCTTTTTTTCTAGATTTGACATTTATACACAAGGACTAATTGTAGTATAATGTAATACAATAAATAAACTTATGTCAAAAACGAATGTTCTTACTAGGAATTTATTCAATTTATTTCATTTATGGTTTTTTTAAATGCGGGGCTGGGGGCGGGATTAGAGGCGGGGTTGGGGGCGGGACTAGGGGCGGGACTAAAGGCGGGGTTGGGGCGGGACTAGGTGGCGAGTAGATTTTTTTGTTCGGCGAGTAGATTTGTGGGTGATTTGTCAAGCACTGTATATATATATATATATATTATTATATATATATATATATATATATTTTTTTTTTTGATGCCCACACCACGTTGCAGTATCTTTTAGTCCCAGAATAAGTCCGGAAACATGGTATTTCTCAACACTTGGTTTATTTACAGGGTTAAATTATACATCTTGAAAATTACCCCTTGGATGCTCTGGTAAATGATCTCTCAAGATCGGGTCTTGTTGAAGGAGATGCCAGTGTCTGTTTATTATTGTTTTCATTTTGCCAACGTCTCTAATGTATTTCGTAACAAACGGAACCTCATATTCTCCACTTTGGCCTTTAGCCTTAGATTTTAGTAGATCTTGTCTATTCAATGAGATCGTCTTGGCTATTGATGTTTCTAGGGCTTCTCTAACGTAGTTTCTGTCAATGAATCTCTATTTTAGTATCCCGGCCTGTTCTCTAATAAACTATATCGTAGAGAATATAGAGATTATAAAGAGAGAAGAAAAACCCCACCGGATAGATCCACTTAAAGAAGGGTTAGCAATAGGAGTCCGCCATTGGAAAAGTATACTAGGAGTAAACACTCCGAGGTTTTTTTTTAGACCGTGCCCCCCCCCCCTCCCACTGTCAACATAGAACTGTTTCTCGATACTGGGGGATCGAATAGAACCAGAGAACCAAGATACGAGAAACAAAAAAAGATCACTAGAGGTAAACGAGGAGAAAGACACACCCAGGCAAAAAATGCCAACCAAGTAAATAGTGTGTTCAACTTTACTCCAAGTGACTGCAAACTGATCTCTAAGGGACTAAACTTCGCTCCAGCAACAGGACCCAATGGTTTTAATCTCTACATTGATGCAAATAAATTTATAAGACACTTACCCTGAAAAGGTTCTTTATAAATAAAGATGCATCAAGCAGAGCAAATTTTATGCAAAGTTCGATAACTGACATGAACTTGGCCGCTGTGGATAATTACAAACACTCATCATTGAAAGCTAGATCAAAATTCTATCCGAGTGGCTGCAAGGGACACTTTCTCGAGGTCTACCAGCAAATGATTCAGGAGGACTTCAAGAGAATGACTAAAAAAACATAGCAAGTTCCATGAAAATCTCAGTGTTACGGAAAAGAAAGCCCTGAAAACATTAATTGAAGACAAATCTATCGTTTTCAAGCAAGCTAACAAAGGAGGTGGGGTGGTAATCATGGTTTTAAAATATTATTTGAAGGAAGCAAATAGAATTCTGTCAGATCAGACCACTTACGAATGCCTGAATATACTGTAGATCTCACCAACAATTTCAGAGGAGAACTTTCACTTTTACTCAAAAGGGGCAATTGGCATTTTAAATGATAAAGAGTATGACTACCTAAATAACAAATATCCAATTATGGCAGTTTTTTACTTTTTGCCGAAAGTCCACAAGAATCTCACTACACTACATCAGGTAGGCCCATTATCTCTGGGACAGGATCTCTTACTTCTAATCTATCAGAATATATCGACACATTTGTACAGCAGTATGTGGTGAGGATGAGATCCTATCTCGGAGATACAATGGAAGTTTTGAACATGTTAGCCACAGTGGAGTGGAAGCAGGAATATATTCTGATGACATGTGATGCCACCTCACTATACACTGCCATTGACCATAGTGATAGACAATAGTTGCGTGGCAGTTAGAAGGACACTCCAAGAAGACCCAGATATTTATTTATTTATAAAATATTTTACCAGGAAGTAATACAATGAGAGTTAGCTCTCGTTTTCAAGTATGTCCTGGGCACAGAGTAAAACAAATAACACATGGTTACAAGTACAGTTACATAAATGAACAAGATATACATTATATACAAGATATTGCGTGCACAGTTAAAGAAAATATATATTATGAGCGTATGAAACAGTTACAGACCAGATTAAAGTGTGAGACAGCCTTAGATTTGAAAGAACTTAAGCTGGTGGTGGATAAGAGAGTCTCTGGTACAGTAGGTTGTTCCAGTTTTGGGGTGCACGGAAGAAGAAGGAGGAACGTCCGGATACTTTGTTGAGCCTTGGGACCATGAATAGTCTTTTGGAGTCTGATCTCAGGTGATAGGTGCTGCATGTGGTAGGGGTGAGGAGCTTGTTCAGGTAGCTGGGTAGCTTGCCCAGAAAGTATTTGAGGGTGAGACAGGAAAGGTGAACTTTGCGCCTAGACTCTAGTGATGACCAATCTAGTTCTTTGAGCATTTCGCAGTGATGTGTGTTGTAGTTGCATTGGAGAACAAAACGACAAATTGAATTGTAGAGGGTGTCAAGTTTGCTAAGGTGGGTTTGAGGAGCCGAGCCATATACAGTACTATGTCTCCATAGTCAATAATTGGCATTAGCATCTGCTGTGCAATACGCTTTCTGACCAGGATATTTAGGGAGGATTTGTTCCTGTAAAGTACCCCTAGTTTGGCATAGGTCTTGGTTGTCAGGGTATCAATGTGCATCCCGAATGTTAAGTGGGAGTCAAATCATAAGCCCAGGTATTTAAAACTAGTGACAGATGTTAGGGTGGTGTTAGCGTTGGTTCTAATCTGGAGCTCAGTCACTAGAAGCTTTACAAATTTAGTCTTGGTCCCAAATACCATTGTTACAGTCTTATCAGTGTTTAAAAACAGTTTGTTTTGGGAAATCCAGTTTTCGAGTCTCAAAAAGTCAGACTGAAGTATGTGTTCAAGGTCAGAGAGGCTATGGCTGTGTGCATATAGGATTGTGTCATCTGCATACATGTGTATTGAGGCTTCCTTACAAGCTGTGGGAAGATCATTAATGAACACTGAGAAGAGTAGGGGCCCCAGAACAGAGCCTTGCGGGACACCACAGGTGATATCCAGGGGGTTGGAGTTAGAGCCTGAGATGGACACATGTTGGGATCTTCCTGATAGGTAGGACTGAAACCAGTTTAAAGCATGTTTCCCTATTCCAGAGCTCTGGAGTTTGTTAAGCAGGATAACATGATCAACTGTGTCAAAAGCCTTTGCAAAATCTAGGAATACTGCACCAGTGAGTTGTCCCCGTTCCATTCCACACTGGATTTCATTGCAAACTTTTAGCAGGGTAGTTGCGGTGGAGTGTTTGGGACAAAACCCAGACTGGAATTGGCTAGGGAAATTTGTCTTGGTGTAGAAATCGCTTAATTGGGAGTGGACACATTTTTCCATAACTTTGGATAGAATTGGGAGAAGTGAGATTGGCCTGTAGTTTGAGACAGTGTTTTTGTCCCCACTTTTGAAGATTGGGACAACTCTGGCAGTTTTCCAGGTCTTAGGGATATGGCCTGCAGACAGGATAGAGTTGACTATGGACGCAATTGGTTTGGCAATGGCTGGGGCACCAAGTCGTAGGAACCTAGATTGTAGTAAGTCGGGTCCACATTGGCTGCTTAGTTTTAGTTTGAGGAGCGCTTGTGTAATCTCTTCAGATACTGGGCTAAATTGAAAATTGTGGGCAGTGTTGGGAGGGGGGTGGGACTGTAGGGATACTCCCAGGATGAGATTCATGTTTGGGGTTTGTGCTGCGTTTCGCTAATAAGTTAGTGGCACACCCCACAAAGTAATCATTGAATGCATTTGCAATGTCAGTGGGGTTTGTCAGAGTAATATCCCCCTTAGTGATATTACTTGGTTGTTGATGGTTAGGAGGCTGGAATATATTGTTGATAACCTTCCAGAAGTTAGCTGGGTTTGATGTATTTTGGTGGAGATTGTCAGAGTAATATTGTGCTTTTGCATGCCTTGTTTGCCTTGTGCACATGTTCCGCATGCATCTGTAGTGATTGAGATCCTTGGTAGTGCCAGTTACTTTGTAGCTTTTCCACAAGGCATCCCTGAACTGGTAGAGTGCTATAAGGTCAGGTGTAACCCATGGAAGGTGGGCCCCCCGTACCCTTATTTTGCGTAGTGGAGCATGGGTATCGCAGAGTTTTAAGAACTTAGATTGGAAATAGTCGAGTGCAGAATCGGGGTCGGGAATTAAATCGAATCTGTGCCATGGGCAGTTGGTAAGGTCATCCAGAAACTGTTGTGGGTTAAAGTTTTTAAATGTTCTAGTGAGGAGAACTTTAGGGCTTGAATGGGGCGGTTTAATTTTCCTTACACAGTACACTATTGCATGGTCACTGAAAATATCAGGAAGGATGCCAGAGGATTGGATTCTGCTGGGGTTTGAGGAGAGAATCCAGTCTAGCAAGGAATGGTTATGCGATTTCAGGTTTATCCGTGTGGGTTGGGAAATGAGTTGTGATAGGTTAAGTGACTTGAGTTGTATCTGGATTTTGTGGTTTTTAGGGTCAAGCCAATTGAAGTTGAAATCCCCTAGAACTAGCAGCTCACTCTTCTCATTCAGAGAGGAAATGGAGCCAAGAAATTGGGTGATATCAGTCAAGGATTGTAGAGGGGCTTTAGGGGGGCGGTAGATGCCAGCAAGCAAGATGGGCTTAGAAAAGGGGAGGCAGATTTTGCCAACTAGAGTTTCAAAAGAGGGTGGACTTGGTGGGCAATTTAACAGTGTAAATTGTAAGGTGTCTGCAATATAAAATAACACCCCTCCTCCTCTCTTTGACCTATCTCTCCTAAAAATGGAGTATCCCTGAATGGCAATATTTGCATCAGGGGTTTTAGGGGATAGCCATGTTTCTGTAAGAACGATGGCTTTGGGTTTATGCATAAGGCACCATGCCCTTAGTTCATCCAGTTTGGGCAGCAGGCTCCGGATGTTTATATGGGCGACAGATAGCCCTTTTTGGAATTTAAAGGTGGAATTCTCAGGGGCATGGGACAGAGCTGAAATGGGAGGACCTGGGTTAGTTTCAATATCACCTGCTAAAGAGAGTAATAGTATGAGTAGAAATTTGGGTAGTTGTTTGCAAGTTGTAAATTTGTGGTGTTTTCCATTAGAGTGAGCAGTGGTTGGTGTGCTGGTTTTTAGAGTTCTCCACCAACATTCAGTAGATAGTGCAAGGCTTTTGAGTAGTCCAGGGTGTATGGTGATGTTGGGTGTGGGCCAGGATGGAGGAGTTTGTAGTGGATAGAGGGAGTAACATCTCCATGAGGCCAGGAGAAAGAAAAAAGTTAAAATACATAGCAGGTTCATGATGCCAGAGGTAGGCAGTGCTACAAGGAGCTGTTGTGAGCAGAGTGAGTGTGAGCAGACTAACAGCAGGTGTGTGCCTGTTCCTTGTCAAATGTTTAGCTGTATTGCAATGCTAGAGTCAGTTCAGGGTTTCAGTGTATTGTGCAGTCAGTTTTGGGAGAGACTGCAGTAAATAAGTTGTAAAGGGGTGGGGGGTTGAAATAGGCAGGTTAGCAAGCATGGGATCATAGTGTGATCTGAATAGCTTACTGTTTGTTGTCTTGAGTTAAAGAGTTTGCAGAAAGAAGCAGTCCCCAGTCACCTCTAGTCAAACTGTAGTCTAACTGTATTTATCACTTAAAAACCTCACTTTAAATGCCTCACTATCTAATGCCAATTGCAGTTCCTGCAGATTGCAGGAGAGGTGATTGTTATATACAGCTAAAACAGTCACATGACCCTCCCCTCCCCAATCCGTCAGCTTGTTCCGTTTGGTCAATTAACAGCACAGAGTTAAGAGGGAAAAAAAAAAACTTTTTAAATTCAAACATACTAACTTATATCAATTCTACAAGGCCAGATTCAGACTTCTACACAGGGTTTCAACATCAGGAACATACTTATATCAATTCTACAAGGCCAGATTCAGTCTTTTACACAGGGTTTCAACATCAGGAACATACTTATATCAATTCTACAAGGCAGATTCAGTCTTTAACACAGGGTTTCAACATCAGGAACATACTTATATATCAATTCAACAAGGCCAGATTCAGTCTTATACACAGGGTTTCAACATCAGGAACATACCTGTGAAGAGAATGCAATTAGATCCATGTCATATCAGCTGAGGTTATTGGTTATTGGTCTTGCATGAAGAAAGTGAGTATATTAACTATATATATATATATATATATATATATATATATATATATATATATATATATATATATATATATTAACTGTAGTCTAACTGTATTTATCACTTAAAAACCTCACTTTAAATGCCTCACTATCTAATGCCAATTGCAGTTCCATATTGCAGATATGCTAGATGAACAAAGAAAATTTCTAATCAATAGCTTTTGTATTAGAACACAATGGGGCCTATGCAGTAAGCGTTCATAAGCCACTTATCAAGCACTTATCATCTAAAATTTTTATCCAGTGTGATAAAAGACTGGATCACCCCCCAAAAATTGCTCATACAAAAAAATCACAGAGGCAGCGATGATAAGCCATTTATCGCCGCTTTTCGGCATGTTCATAAACTTGTTCAATTCTAGTAGAAGTGATTAGGCTATGAACGCCTATCGCCGCTCTAGAATGGTGATTTTATCACAAAATCCTCACGCCAGAAAAAGTTGGTGTGAAGGTGTTGGAAACCTGCATAGAAACGGCGAGATAGGACTTTAAAAAAAAAATGCATTTTTCTGCATAGGATTGATGCCGGGAATCTCTGGAGCTGATATCCATTAATATTAGCACCAGAGACGCCTGGCATGAACCCTATGCAATAAAAATGCATTTACAGTAAACTTCATTACCATAGCGGATAGCCTCAGGGACCCCCTAATTCCCCAAGATACAGGCCCCGTTATGGGGTGCCGGTATCTCCCATACATTTAAATGTCCGCGTCACATGACCGTGGGAATAAAATGCATAGGAGATACCAGCACCCCATAACGGGGCCTTTATCTCGGGATGTAGGGGGTCCCCCAGGCTGAAAACAATGCGGTTCAGCTCAGGAGACCCCCTGCTCATCTAAACTATTAACACAATAAAAATTTATACACATACATTTCGGGCGAGATTTGCACAGGGAGAGACAGCTCTCTCGGAGCAGCTCTCTCTGCAGCAGATACAACTCGTCGGGTAAGGCCTTTTCAGAGGGTCGTTCATCAGATCACCGGCTAATCGCCCATTTTGTTAATTTTGCAATGACAGGTAATTAAGTCTTTCTGAATACCGTGATAGCACTGCTCATAAAAACGGTGTTGTAAATGGCCCAGCGATTTTTTTAATGAACATTTAGTACATAGGCCCCAATGTGTTTAGCTTTGACGGTACATACTATCTACAGTTGTGTGGCACAGCGATGGGACGAGGTTTGCGCCAAGCTATGCTAACATCTTTACAGATGTATGGGAGACAGACAAGATCTGGTCTACCCATGCATTTGACACCTACCTGGTCCTATGGTGGCGCTAGATCGATGATGTATTCTTTATCTAGCAGGGGAGTGAGCATGATTTGAATCACTTCTTGGAATACATTAATGATAATACTTTAAACTTGGCTTTTACATCCCAATGGAGTAGGTAGTCAAAAGATTTTTTGGATATTACAATTTATATTGAAAATAGCCAACTAAAGACTAAGATATTTTTTTTAAAAGTGGACTGTAACAACTACTGTATCTCCTGAAAAGCAGTTGCTACCATCATAGGTGGATAGAAAACATTGCACCAGGTCAATTTAGACATATACGCAGGAACTGTACTGACGAGGTTGTTTTTTAAGAACAGGCCGGGATACTAAAATAGAGATTCATTGAGAGAAACTACGATAGAAAAGCCCTAGAAATATCAATAGCCAAGACGTGCTCATTGAATAGACAAGATCTACTAAAATCTAAGGCTAAAGGCCAAAGTGGAGAATATGAGGTTCCGTTTGTTACGAAGTACAATAGAGACTTTGGAGAAATTAAAACAATAATAAACAGATACTGACATCTTCTTCAACAAGACCTGATCTTGTAAGATCATTTACCAGAGCATCCAAGGGTAATTTTCAAGATGTATAATTTAAGCCTGTAAATAAACCCAGTGTAGAGTACAATCTCTGATTAACTGAACACTATGCCTGTGAAGGGTATAAAAACACGTCCACTACATGATCCCAACAGCAATCTGACGAAGCATCATAGTATGCAAAACGCAAAGTTCCGAGCTGGAACATGTAGCTTTTTGTCCGTTAATGGCCACCGTAGCTTCCCCAAGCGCTTCGCTCACAGAGAACACTACCACACTGTGTTCAAGTGCAAAGAGTGGCTGCGTGTATCAGAGATGAGTTTTCCACATGTGAGTAACTTGATACTCTCATTTTTTATGAATAAACTGCACATTTTATACCTTCCCTGTGTCTGTCTGTCATCCTTACTGGGTCTATTGCGAGGACGCTGGGTGTCTGCGTATACACCACACAGGGATACAGAGGGACAAATCAGCTGCTGACGGAAGGAGGCAGAACAGTGCACAAAGAACCCTCGTGTGAGTCAGTCTAACACATGGCCGGGTGAGTACAGAATTTATATATATATTTCTTATTTTAATCACTCCACCCCCACCCAGAGAGCTCTTATTTATCTTGAACAGTATATTACTATTACTAATCATTGTTTATTTTCCTTTGCGCTCACCGCTCTTTATTTTTTATCTGTGACCCAAGTGTCTGTTTTAGGTTTGTAACCTTGTTTTACAACTTCATCTGAGAAACCTCCTGCTGGGCAGCAGTAGAGTCTAACGTAAGGTCCAGCTCAGTCTTCCAAGTCTCGAGCTCCTCACATAGATCACGCTTTTGTTTCTCTGCCTTCTTGTGGCCAGCATGCTCTGACTCCAGGTCTTTCTTCAGGTTTAATGAAGCTGTCCTTCTGCACTTCTTTTTCCACTCATTGCAGTTGCCAGTTCAGCTTCTTTGGCATTTTGTCGAGATTCCACGTCTCTCAGCTGATTCAGCGCAAGGCTTAATTAAACCTGTTTCCTTTTTTTCATGTCTGACCTGCAGCTGTCGGTGCTCCTCCAGGACCCTGACCAGCTCCCACTGCAACTGGGTCCTCTCATTGGCAGTGTGGTCCAGCAGCTTGCGGGCATCTGCCATCTCGGTCTCATAGCACAGTGTCAGGTCGGCCAACTGACAGGCGGACACCTCCTCCCTCTCTTCCTTTTTGGCGAGTTGAATCTTCTGCATTTGCAGCTCTACAATTTTATCCTGCAAGTCTCCTCTCAGGGCCTTCACCTCTTCCTGGTGCTTACTCTGGGTTTGCATCAGCGCATCCTTCATATTTTGGAGCTCTGTAGTTTTTGTTGCTAGAATCACTGCTGCTTCTGTTTTCCACACCTCTTTCTCCTGGGTGCACGGACGTTTGGGGATGGAGCAGCCTCTCTGCTTCCCCAGGTCTTGCTCCAGTTTGAGGTTATCCTCCTGAAGAGTTGTGAATTGCTGAGATGTGTGTTCAGCTGTCCGCTTTAGCTCTAGACTTTTCTGCAAGTTTACTGTAACTGTAACCTTTTTTCAAACTTCAACTTTTCTGACTCCAAGGGTTTGAAGTTTTTTGTTTTTCGTATTCTGCTTCCAGTGATGCTTGGGTAAGGCTCAGTGTGGCCTTCAGCTCCTCATGCTGGTTGGTGGGGACACACTGTGTACTCAGTCACTCCTGTAGTACTTGCTGCTTTACTTTACCAAGCTCTGCTTTGAATGTGCAAGCCTCTTGCTGAGAAGCTTCAAGCTTGGTGATGACGTGTTGAACGTCTTACTAGGACATATCATAGTATCGTTTCCAGTCAACACTCTTAATGTTTGACTCACTCGGCCTTCCATTGCTGGCGTAAGAGTAGTCTTTGTCAACTCAAGCTTTTTTGACCACCTGGGGTCAATATTTTCTGGAGCTTCTGTTGCAAACGGATGCTGTTCTTTTCGCAGGGCCAAATAGGAGTTCTCCTATTCCTCATCATCATTATCATCATCCTCTTCCGAGTTGCAAGGATAGTGTTTAGCCATAGAAACCCATTTGAGAAATGCCCCACAGAAAGGTTACATTCCATTTAG
This sequence comes from Ascaphus truei, assembly GCF_040206685.1. Lineage (NCBI taxonomy): Eukaryota > Metazoa > Chordata > Amphibia > Anura > Ascaphidae > Ascaphus > Ascaphus truei. The sequence continues at coordinate 212,441,347 of NC_134483.1, forward strand.
TCAGAGTTCTGAGAATAAAAAGTTAATGGCATTTTTAGCATTCTTTGTATTTTACCAAACTGGGTCAGGGTTTTGTCTCCAGTCTACTGGGAATAATGGGACTGGAGTCCCTCCTAAGGGCTGTGGGACTTGCCACTCCTTTAAGCAAATCTATGAGTCCTTGGGAAATGTAATTCTGAGGCACAGTCTTACCGGACCTCCTGACGCGTAGGAAGAGGGGCCCGGAAAACTCATCTGGACTGGAATTCCTAGACATCTCGTCGGCAGTCAAGTGACGTTCAACTAAGGTGACCAACTGCTCAGCGTCTTTGGGGTCACTCTGACTCACCCACTTCTGGATGGTTCGGGGAAGACCCCTCAGGAACGGTCTATGACGACTCTTCTGACGACTGCGGCGTTGGCACATACTTCACACTGGAGCCACTTCCTTGCGGAGTCTATAAGGTAGTAGAGTTGAGAGCGGGGAGTCTTCTCTGTATCATAAAGCCAGGCGTGGAACCATTGGGCCAGAACCGTGAGGGTGACCCCTAGCCATGCCATAATCTCAGGCTTCAGGGTGTCATAGTTTTTAGCTTGCTTTGGCTCCAAGTCATAATAGGCTTTTTTGAGTCACCCACCAGGAAGGGAGCAATTATTCCAGCCTACTGCTCAGCTGGCCACCCTTCGCGTAACGCTGTGCGCTGGAAAATTGACAGGTACACGTCATCATCATTTTCTGAATGAGGTGCGATTTTACGTGGTGAGTGACCAATGGGGCCCCACTAGTCTGGATGGTAATTCTCTCTCCCAAAACTAGGTGCTCCTGGTGTAGGCGAAGGTGCGCCTCGTGTTGCTCTTCTTTTAGCATCTGATGCAGTGATAGTGCCATCTGCTGTACTAACAACGCCGTATTTTCAGTTTGTGACTTTGTCAGCTGCTGTACCAACGATGCAATATTCTCTGTTTGCATTTTTGAAGACTGCTGTAAATTCTCATCATGGGCTTTTGACAATTGTTGCAATCCTTGCAATAAAGAAGCAGCACACTCTGTTTGGCTGCGCTGTAGAATGGCCATATTCTCTGCTTGGGCACGCTGTACCGAGGTCAACAATTCTTCCATTTTCAGGTGTATTCTTCAGTTTGACTTCTGGAGGCGCTATTTCTTCATTCTTTACACCTTTTACTGTGAATCCTGTAAGCAGAACTTGTCATACACAGTAGGACAGACTTCAGTCACAGGATCTGTTATTTTACTTCAGTTGGACGGCCATTTGAAATCCCTGCAATTATTTTCAAACCCACAGTTTCCACTGCTCAATACCTTTTGGACTGCCTGCATTCTCCACCAATTGTGATGCCCATACCATGTTGCAGTATCTTTTTGTCCTAGAATAAGGCCGGGAACATGGTATTTATCTATACAGGGTTTATTTACAGGGTAAAAATTATACACCAACAGGCCCACAATCCTTTTAAATAAAACAAATCATAAAAATAACACCTAGTCCCTTTAAGGAAAACTAACTAAACATACTCCATCCCTTTCTAATTGGTACTCAGGGATCACACTCCTGCTGATTAATGGTAATTCTCTGTACTCTAAGGAACTGAGATTAGGGTAATTCTCTCTTCAATGGTATGGGATGATGGCTGGTGGCAAGAAGTAGAGTGTTTTTGTCCATCTAATTCTAGTGAATCCTGGTCAACAGTGAGTCTGCACCCTTATACACCACAGTGCCTAGAAAGGTAACCTCACTTGGGCTGAACATACTCTAAGTTGAACTTCATGGGCACGCGTCTTTTTGAACCTCACCTACTACGTAGCTATGTAAACATGCAAATGTACAATTTCAGATATTTTTTTGTTTCCACAAAAGCATACGGCTCTTTATGTTTCTTGAATTGCCCACCCACTTTAGGGGTTGCGCATCCCCATGCTAGATAGTAATTGTGCCCCAGGTGTATCTTCTCTTGTTTTTATCTGGCTCATTGTGGTCAGGAATATCTGCAGCCTGCCTGTGCTCTGTGTATTGCTTGAGTTGGCCACCCCCTCTAGGAGTTGTGTATCCCCATGCTAGATAGGATTTTTGCCCCAGATGTATTTTCACTTGTTTCCATCTGACTCATTGCTGTCAGGTATATCTGCAGCCCACAATGCTGTGTGACCTTGTTTTTATTTCCCTAACCCGTCATTCACGTTTGTCCCCCAGTTGTGTGTTTTTAGGCCCACACTGCACTCGACGGCTCTCCCGCTGTCGGTGCTGCGGCTGCTGTACCTGATGGGCCGTGACTCTGCCCGCGCATGCGCGATCTTCCCCTGACTGGTTGCTATGGTGTTATAATGCCTAGATCTGGTTACCCAGAAACGGAGGACGCCTTACCCTTCACACATAGAATAGTTTCCCTCACACGCATGCACAGAGATTGTTCCTGTACTGGACTGTTCACACCTGTCTAGATAGCCGCCGCACGTCGTTGATGATGTCTCATGATGTCATGTGGTTTTCTAATTAGTCAATTACCTTGCCTTAATTGATTACACTGGGTTCTGTTTTTTGGGTATACAGATGCAGTGGCCATTATTCAAACACTTCACGCATTGTATCCCTCGGAATACCCATGTCATGCGCGTGATTTCTTCCAACCGTACCCCCTTAAGGCGCGAGTGCAGAAAATGGCATTTTAGTGTTCTGGTTTTTAAACTCCTGAAATTGACACAGTAGCACAGTAGCATAGTACTGTACACATTACAATTCATTCATTTCATTGCACCCAAAGAAACAGAATCCATGAAATTCAAACAAAGCAACCGCGATAAACACGGGTGCCTGGGGTGATTGGTTGCGTTAATACCGCATGGAATACAGCAGAGCACATGAAAACGGCAATGTGATTTGTTCGAATAATGGCCGCTGCATCTGTAAATATCTTTCTGTGCCATTGTTCTCCAACACACCCCTGAGGAAGGTTCTTTCTGGACCAAAATGTTGGATTAAGTGTTCTTTATATTTTCAAATACAGGTTTTCTTTGCATTATCAATTGAGTGCTGTTTCTTGTTTGCTCTTTGGGGGAAACAGTTTTGTTCTATTTATGCTTATGGAACATGCACCAAATCATATTTTCGGTATTGGAGTGCCAGCTGTTTCTTTTTGTGTGTGTGTATATGTATATGTGTATATATAATATAATATATATTGTTATAGATTACAGGTATTTTATGGCATATAACGCATAATTAATACAGGTCACAGGTATATATATATATATATAGTATCATTATAAGGCCTAGTACAGCTTAGAGCATATTGTCAAAATCCTAGCTTTTCTTGTCTTAGAAATAATAGGTTGTTTTTGCTGAGAAGTGGCAGGATATTGGGACAGGTTACATATGCATAAAAAGAGGAACTAACTCACGTAAACAGGCCGTGGTCAAACGGTAAATGTTGAAATATATCATACGTCAGTAACTGTAATTCCTACTGATAAACAAGATACGTCAGTGACCACAGAGTATGATATCACAACACGTACGCAGCAAACAATGAGATGCTATATAGGTTTGCGTGACTCCATATTGAATCAGAACCGAACTGAGGTGTGAAACCACACAGATGAGACTTAGCTGAGACTGGCTGACCTATCATAATATCTTTTGGTTTGTGAGTATGACAATGCATATTAGCTATATAATCTCTGCATAGTTAGGAATGGATTGTTAGCATTCTGTAACTGCTAGCCGTTAGCTTACAAGTATCTTGTTGTGATATTTCTGATTATTGTTGTGATACAATAAATGACAAACCTTATCTTATACAAACTCTGAGTGACCTTTCTTTATAATAATCTCACAATACTCTTGCTGAGAGTGTGGCCGAGACTCTACAAGTACGACATTGTGGTTAGTGTTCTCTGCTTAGGGCAGGATATAACTTATCACAAGGCATTACTTGGGAGAGGAAGGTAGGCAAAGACCCAGATTATGGCGCCCAAACGTGGTTAATTACTCATGAGTTGTATAAATAAGTCATAAATCTTATGTTACCCATTTAATCTTGAAAGTACACGTGTATGCTATTTCCTCTTTATAATAGAGAAGGTACAATTTTCATTATATATATATATATAGTATATCATGGCTGTTATAGATTTTGCACGAGCTGCAGATCTGAATGTTTTAATGAGAAGTCAGTATCATAAAGATCTGATTAATGGTGAAACTCTGGCATTTGAAATTCAATTTGGCCTGTGGGGACCTGGGGCAAGATACTGCTATCTAACAATAGACATCACAGCTGATCCAGAAACATATCGATACATACAACAGGCATATAACCCGTTGACACACACGATCATTAATTTGACATATAATGCAGCGACTGTCATTTTGGGGCAACAGCCTGTGATTGCTACAGGCGTGGACCGACATGGTCCTATTAATTCTGGTGCAAAATATGGGGAGAATCGCACACACTTATTTACACCAGTTACATTACCTGAGTTAACACAAGCTGCACGGGATGTTGCAACAGAGCGTGCTAATGCTACTGCAGAAATCACGCTGCTAAGAGAAATTATTAATGTCCTCTTAGCAACAAGAGGAGCTCAAGCGTTAATTGACGTACCAGCTCGGGTACAAGTTTGTATCCCTATGGCCAATATTAAAGCGACAATTGGTCAGTTACCAACTAATCCAAAAGACATTGCATTGTGGCTTAATGAGAGAACGCACTCTTTGGATGGAGTGTATCCTACACCGAACGCACACCAGAAACTTGCTTTAGTGAATTCCTTGCTACCTGCGGGTTTGTCAATCACATTGGCTGAAGCACGAGACTGGGATTCAGTCATCAGCAATGTGTATGAGAAAACCCACGGAAAAGTTACTATTTCATCATTGGCAGATACACTAGGACAGGTTAATAAGACTAGTGGGATTGAAGCAGCTTATATTTTAGGGTTACACTTTACACAAGGCAACCATGAGATTGTTTGGGGTTGTCTTAAGGCATTGATTAAGGGCCAGGGTTTGGTGTTAGACCTTGAAAAACAAATACAAGGTTTACCAGTAGAACAAAAACCAATTATGGTTCCTGAAATTTTGAAAAATACCTATACTCTCGTTGGCAGGAGTTTAACCGGGGAGCCAATGGGATCACCTAAGCCACAAACCAGTGACAGGAAACCTGAGCGATCAAACACAGACAAAGGGAGAAATTTTCCTGTCCAAGACAGGAAGTGGAGACCCCCGTTCACTCAATATCAAACTCCAGTTTATCCTAGAGACGAGCAGTGGGACAGAAGAGGTAATTTTCAAAGAGATAATAGGAGTTTTCAAACTCAGACACCGAGACAAGACACTCCTAGACCACAATCTACACGTTTTGAACAGGAAGCTCGTAATGAGGGTGCAGTGTCCAGATATAATCTGAGACAATACATTAAAACTCCCGACAGGTACGGACAAGGCAAAACTAGCGAAATTAGATTTTGTGACAAACGTACAGGTTTTGCTACGCAGACCTCTGGATTGACTAACAGTCAACGCGAGGTTAAACAGCAGGCTGCTGCGACACCAGCAACCACAAAGAAGTCTGTTGGGTGGGAAGATTACGTACTTCCCTGCAGACCTTTTTTGAGGAATGACTAATTTAACATTACATTTTCAGTATAAGGGAAAAAATTATCACGGCCTTTTAGACACACAAGCAGACATATCCCTTGTAAGAACTGATATTTTAATAGATGAAAATTATGTACACGACATCACGATACAAACGATTGAAGGAAACGGCACTTACCCTTCATATTATTTAGAATTAAAAATTAATGATAGAAAGGTTTCTATTGAATTAGTTGAACATAATAAATTAGAATGTGATTTTCTGATAGCATTTAAGGATGTTGCTTCCTTCATCCAAATAAAAGAGGAAGTTGCAGTAAACCCACAAACGTAGTTGACTGTGAAATTTGACTTAAACAAAATTATCACAGATCAGGTTAATGCAAGTGCTTTTACTGACAAAACAAAATTGTATAATTGGTTAATGACACACAAGTATATTTTTCAACAATGGGAAAATCAAGTGGGTTTAAGGAAAGGTATTGTACATGACATTAACACATGTTCTACACTTCCAAAGAAACAGGCCCAATACATGTTCTACACTTCCAAAGAAACAGGCCCAATACAAAATTAATCATGCCGCCTTACCAAGCATACAAATTGTAATCAATGATTTGCTTAAACAAGGAGTACTGGTTGAACAGTATTGCCAGATGAATACTGCAGTATATCCAGTGCCTAAAAAAGATGGTTCATGGCGAATGGTGTTAGATTATAGGGAAGTTAACAAAGTCACACCTTCAGTGACAGCACAGAACACACATTCACCTTCAATCTTAAACGGATTACAGCGTAAACGCTTTAAAACTACATTAGATTTAAGCAATGGCTTTTGGGCGCATCCCATCACGCCTGAGAGTTATTGGCTAACCATAATCTGGGTCTTTGCCTACCTTCCTCTCCCAAGTAATGCCTTGTGATAAGTTATATCGTGCCCTAAGCAGAGAACACTAACCACAATGTCGTACTTGTAGAGTCTCGGCCAAACTCTCAGCAAGAGTATTGTGAGATTATTATAAAGACAGGTCACTCAGAGTTTGTATAAGATAAGGTTTGTCATTTATTGTATCACAACAATAATCAGAAATATCACAACAAGATACTTGTAAGCTAACGGCTAGCAGTTACAGTATGCTAACAATCCATTCCTAACTATGCAGAGATTATATAGCTAATATGCATTGTCATACTCACAAACAAAAAGATATTATGATAGGTCAGCCAGTCTCAGCTAAGTCTCATCTGTGTGGTTTCACACCTCAGTTCGGTTCTGATTCAATATGGAGTCACGCAAACCTATATAGCATCTCATTGTTTGCTGCGTACGTGTTGTGATATCATACTCTGTGGTCACTGACGTATCTTGTTTATCAGTAGGAATTACAGTTACTGACGTATGATATATTTCAACATCTACCGTTTGACCACGGCCTGTTTACGTGAGTTAGTTCCTCTTTTTATGCATATGTAACCTGTCCCAATATCCTGCCACTTCTCAGCAAAACAACCTATTATTTCTAAGACAAGAAAAGCTAGGATTTTGACAATATGCTCTAAGCTGTACTAGGCCTTATAATGATACTATATATATATATACCTGTGACCTGTATTAATTATGCGTTATATAACATAAGATACCTGTAATCCATAACTATATATATATATATATATATATATATATATATATATATATATATATATATATAAAATCATCAGATTCAATTTTTATTACTGTAGAATTTTATCAAGATATGTAACTGAAACCGCAATCACCAAAATAAATGTCAAGGAAATGGAAATATATAGCTGGTGCTTCAACACCCCACAGTGTACCCAAATCATTGTATTTAATTAATATTTAATTTTGGGTAGCCTATTTATTCATTTATCTATATATGACAACATCATACAATCCTGCACCTGTACATTACACATACCACATATTAGCATACAATTCTGCATTAATCTGACCTGCATTGACCATTATGGGCAGGTCTTATATACTTTAGAACATTCCTACATACCTATACGTACCTGAGGTTATCCACACTAATAAATACACACAATAATCATACACATACAATCTTTATTATATTTATTACAATCCACATTTAGTCCATCAAAGGACCTATACATTCTTGCTTTCTGTGTCAACTCTTATTAACAAAGGTCTGAATTCATAGGGTTAATCACTTCAAGGGACACTGTTACTGTTCTGGATCCACTCTCCTTATGGACCGGACAGCTCCTCCTAGGTCAGACTCCGCCTATTTTGGTTGGGGGATGTACCCAAAAGGTGTATTTAAGACTCACCGTTAGGATCATATTCCTATCCCTCCTCCCCCTGATGAAGCGTGTGTAACACGTGAAACGTACGTCGGGGAACGTAGTGCGTATAGTGTATAAATATATAAATGTCCAAAATGTTTGGTCCGTTATGAACATGTTCAAATTCAGAGAATAGAGTAGATTGCTCTATGATCGGGTATATTTGCCCCAGATATGCAGCATCCAGACACCAGCAGATGAGCAGGCTTGTATCGTGTAGCGGCTTATTTACTATCTGCAACACTTAATACTGATCGCTGCAGACTCTGAGTACATCTGTGGCTTATTGTGCTGGCTCATGTCATTACCCGGTTATCGTAATACCGTAATATCTATGTGATATATTAAGTTAAGATGGTATATATACTCCGGTAGTGTGTACATCACGGCTGTGTCCTTTGCAAAAACAGTGGCAACATATACTACTAGTGTTTAATACACACCAGAATCGATTTACTATCTGTAACACTCAAAACTGATTGCTGCAGACTCTGAGTACATCTGTGGTTTATTGTGTTTACTTATGTCATTACCCGTTTATCGCAATACAGTACTATCTATGTGATGTGCTAAGTAGAGATAAAAGGGGACGATAGACAGCACTCTGATAGTGTTAAATATATGCAATTGCAGGGTGCACGGAACAAAAGGGGACCCTTATTCCCCTGTATAGTACTAACAAATCTACGTAAGTACCAGCACTCACTGTCTAATAGCTAAATGATGAAAACAGTTGTAATGCAGAATAAACATTTAATAATAAAATGAACCAGAAATAAATCAAATGTGATTGCAGAAACCAGTATCATAAATGGGCATGTCACAAAGTGAAGGGTGGGGGGGGGGAAAGGAAAAGGGGAAAAAACATGAAACACAAGGAAAATACACAAAAAACAGAGAACGGAAAGTATGCTAGGGGGGCGACGTTTCAAGGGACTACCTCTTCATCTGGCCCATTCCCCCTGGTCCAAAAGGACCGAGAGGTACTTCCCTAAGCCTCCTTTCCCCTATACCTGGTCAAATCAGACACCCCTGAAAATAGATAGCAAACATTTAGTGTAGGCTAAATACAGCTAAACAGCTAATAGTGCTGAGGGCACTCCACACGAGCAGCTGAAGGAGCAGAGCCACTGAGGGTTTGATCACTTCATTTACTTTTCTCATTAACCTTTCACTGACTGTGTGGACTCCTGGTGCTCATTTGCAAGCTGCTTTCTTGCAAGCTGTGTTCAGCTTTTACTGTATCATTAGTGGAAACGGAAAGTATGCTAGGGGGGCGACGTTTTGAGGGACTACCTCTTCATCTGGCCCATTCCCCCTGGTCCAAAAGGACCGAGAGGTACTTCCCTAAGCCTCCTTTCCCCTATACCTGGTCAAATCAGAGACCCCTGAAAATAGATAGCAAACATATAGTGTAGGCTAAATACAGCTAAACAGCTAATAGTGCTGAGGGCACTCCACACGAGCAGCTGAAGGAGCAGAGCCACTGAGGGTTTGATCACTTCATTTACTTTTCTCATTAACCTTTCACTGACTGTGTGGACTCCTGGTGCTCATTTGCAAGCTGCTTTCTTGCAAGCTGTGTTCAGCTTTTACTGTATCATTAGTGGATTCTTGCTGCCCTGCTATTAGCTGTTTAGCTGTATTTAGCCTACACTATATGTTTGCTATCTATTTTCAGGGGTGTCTGATTTGACCAGGTATAGGGGAAAGGAGGCTTAGGGAAGTACCTCTCGGTCCTTTTGGACCAGGGGGAATGGGCCAGATGAAGAGGTAGTCCCTCGAAACGTCGCCCCCCAGCATACTTTCCGTTCTCCGTTTTTTGTGTATATTCCTTGTGTTTCATGTTTTTTCCCCTTTTCCTTTCCCCCCCCCACCCCTCACTTTGTGACATGCCCATTTATGATACTGGTTTCTGCAAACACATATGATTTATTTCTGGTTCATTTTATTATTAAATGTTTATTCTGCATTACAACTGTTTTCATCATTTAGCTATTAGACAGTGAGTGCTGGTACTTACGTAGATTTGCTAAGTAGAGATGGTATATATACTCCGGTAGTGTGTACATCACGGCTGTGTCCTTTTGCAAAAGCATTGGCAACATATACTGCTAGTGGCTAACACACACCACCAACAAACAAGGTATTTGGGTTTTATGATACATACAAACCACTCTACTGTTACATGTGTATGGTTATATGAGCAGACATTTGTATCATATAACATTCTGAGTATATACAATGTCCCAACTATCTATATAGATACGTATTGCTGGATCTCTTTTCACATATACAAAAGAGCCAAATAAAGGCTAGATACATCCTTGTTAAAGGGGATCCAAGACAGCACCTGTTGAAATATTGTATGCTAATCTACCACATATATATGGGCAGCTGTCTCTGATACAAACGCAAGCCCTCTCAGCAGCTTTCTCACTATATACCTATAGGTCTGGATGATTGGATATTACTAACAAAATTGCTTGATCTATAATACATACCTGAAATTGTTATCAATATCCATTAGAGCCACGTTTATATGGGGATTTTTAATACTGCATCTGTGTTTTTAAAGTCAATTAAGACGTAATAAAATTTTATTGTTTTTTGACTTCTACGGTGATTCTGACAGCATTATCTGTTGGACAATCCTTTATGTCCATAATAAATACTATATAGGATTAGAGTGCTGTATATAGAGGGTTGCCTTTCTGATCAAAATCTCTTTTTTTGATCAACACTATTAATATTAATGTAGAATTTTATCCTTAGGCTTTTTACCATAACACAGCCATTGAGTCATATGATCCCCTAAACCATCTACCCCATATTTATAAAGAATTCTTCAGTGGATTACGGGCCATATTTATTAAGCAGTCTTCTACCATAAGGCACCATCCAGCGATGGAAGACACAGTCAGTCTACAGCCCATTCCAGTCCATAGGGTGTAAATGGTCTTCCAACATTAGAAGGTGTCTTGTGGCAAAATAATGCTTACTAAATATGGGCATCTATCTGGCAAGACAGGCAAAACAAGTATGCTAAAAACAGATAAATGACAACAACAATATGATATATGACACTTTCATGAAATCCTATTCCTGGAGCTGGATATATTCGATAGCCACACTATTCGTTTCGGGAATCTCCCTTCCTCAGGTGGAATATTTACATCCCGAGGAAAGGAGATTCCAGAAACGTTGTGCGTTTGCTGCCTGCAAATACAGGCAGTCATCGGTTATCCAACACAATGCGTTACTCCAAATGGCGTTGGATAGCGAAACGTTGTAAAGCAAAACACGTTTTCCCATAGGAACACTGTTTAAATGAAAGGTTCCGTTCCTGACGGCATTTTTAACAGTGAAATACACCAAATATTTTACGCAGGCAATAAGATATGCAGATCACACATACATTATATAGTGTAACCCATCTTCCTCCCCCCCCCCCTCCGGTCGCAGATCGGACCCCTAGGGTGTACTGAGGGCGGATTACATGTGTCTTGGTGGTGCATACCTGTGAGGAACAGGAATGCCTGAGTCTCCCGCGATGGTATGGGGAACAACAGGGACAGGTTTCTGGGGTTCTTGCCTTCATCTTTTAGTGGTGATACAGCGCCTCCATCTCTGGCAAGCCCTGTCAGGGTAGGGTGAAATCCTTCCAGAGAAGCCCCCCTCAATGGAGCGAGAGATTTCAGTCTCAGTCTTGATAAAAGTATAGCAACAGTTCCTTTATTTCACACAGCAGCACACAGCAATAGCAGCAGCAGTACTCAGGTACAGTAGGTCTTCCCCTCCTCCAGACTGTACCCCTTCAGGATGGGCTGTCTGGGACTCTCACTGTTCCCTGCCACCACCACAAGGTACAGAAACTCAGGGTGGGGCTAGCTCTTCCCTCACCCCCTGGGCAGGGTGAGGGACACTGGTCCACCACTGTTCTATAAGCTCTACTCAGGTCCGGCCCTGGTTCCTCCAATTGTAATACATCACTCTCCTGGAACACACTCCTCTCTAAACCCAGGACCGAACTCAACTAACTTTAGACAGCTCTGCCCATCATGATGTCAGCTGGCCCCTCCCCTGTGTCTCTTGCCTTCCACACAGAGTCAGGGGGCCGACTCCACCAATCAGGGCAGGGCTTGAGGTGGGGGAAACCCATGTTAACTACTGGCAGCCTGCCCTTAACAGGGCTTACACCAGTAGGAGGATAGATATATAGCCCTATTTCTTACCAGGGCTACACTCTCCCTCAGGTGGAATCCAATGGTCCCCACTTGGACCTAAACTTGGCAGCACCATCCTGCAGGTAAACAATCTGGAAAACAAACACATTTAATGGTTAGTGTTCATACATCAGACCATTCCACCCGGATGGCGAATAACAAAAAGACACACGGTCACTCCCAACATGGAGAACCCACTAATAATAATGGCGCGGGTCAGGCTTCCTAACTTCCCGCCCATTATGATCCGTTACTTTTACATAGTACGGCCGTACCGACCCATACTCCGGACAATACACTACACTATGCATGTAGATGCTTCTCCCAATGCTCCAGGCCTGGATAATGTCACAGACCTTTTCTTCATTGTGATAACCCGCCTTACCGAACCTAGTTCATAAGTACTCCATAACTGCTTCCCGGAGCCAGGTATCTCTCTGCTCCTCTATTTCCTGCATAATAGGCTCAGGCACATAGGGAAACTCATAGCCATGAGACTGTCTATACCTGGCCACTATGGCCCTGTCTGCTCGGCTGAGCTTGGTCAGCTTCCGGTTACCTGCCCTGCTTGCCAGTACCCAAAACTCAGGCTCCTCTGGGGCAACATCATCATATGGAATGGCGGGACCTTTTGGACTCATGATTTTCTGCTCTATTTCCATGTACCTCTTGACTAATTCATCGGCCACCTCCTGGGGAGAAACGGCACCTATAGCCCACCAATGGTCAACTATGTTATTCTTTATGAGAAGAAACGCGTACGGTCCATCCCTTTGTGGTACCCGGTGAACAGAGGCACCCTTCACTTATCTTGGTGCTCATACCCTGACCCTTCACTGGTACCTGCATCTGATTCCACTCGTGAGGACACACCTGACGTGGCCGCCTCAGTAGAGTGCGAGCCCCTGCGTCTAGTTCTGGTATCATCGGTGTAAATGGTGGGGTTCATCTTGTGGACCACCTTACTCACAGGCCCTGCTTCTGCAGTAGTATGAGACCCTCGGGCCCTACCTCTTTTTACAGGAGAAAAAGGCACAGGATTAGGTACATGAATCACACAATCATACGGTATCTCCCCATCAGACCCTTCGTCACTGAGCTCCCAATCCCTCCAATCTGTAGAGTACTTGGGATTCTTAGTTAGCTTATCCCCACTAGGGCCCGGTGTCTTAACTCATGACGGGGCAGGGTTAGTGGCCGGGGCAGTGGCGTTAGGGGTTGGGACTGGGGCATCGGCAATGTCCGTTAAAGTGTCTATCAGTCGGGCAATGCCGCGACCAGTGGGCATCTTTCGACTTTCCCTCTCTGGCGCGCTTCGTGCTCCTCTGTAAACGCCTTGGGCCTTCAGTGTGGCAAGTGCATCTGCCATGGCTACTCTCCGTGGGGAGAACAACGTTCCCGGGCCTCTTTTCCAGTCGGACCCAGAAGTGACGTCATCATTGGTGCCCACGGAATATCCATCCGCTCCTTGGTCTCGCACCGGAAGTGTGTCGAGGCCCGGAAGGGGCGGTGGTGGATCATCCAGTCCGCGGATGGGCAGGTAGGCTGCAAGCCTCTCTCTCTCGTCCTCTGCAGGTTCCGTCTTCGCCTGGTGGGAGTAAGGGGGTGGGGGTGTCTCTTTACCGCTCCGCTGCCGCCTGGTGATCTTTGGTTCCTCCAGAGCCATCTCGGATCCCGTCTCCGCTGCACTGGGAGTCACCACGGCCGTGGGATTTCTACGGGCTTCAGGCCGCAGCAGCACTTGCCGTCGGGGGGTGTCCGGACTCGTCTGCTCCTGCTCTTTGGTAAGTGTACTTTGTTACAGCTGGGGTGGTTCGCCGGTAGGCGCATCGCCACTAATGATACGCCATCTTCTTCCTCTGAAGACGACTTGATCATTTCCTCCGCTTGGGAGTCACCTGGGTCTTTTGCCGCACCGCCAGTGGGTATGGGTACGAAACGGGCCCGCTCCGGTACCTCCACTGCGGTCACACTCTTCTCCGCCGAGACATCTCTTGGTTCTTTGGTTGGCTGGGCCTCGGTTCCCACCTCAGCGGTGATACAGGGAACTAGGGCAGCCTCTTCCGCCGCCTCCGCACCTCCGTTAGGGTTCCTGGTGAGGCACTTCGTGGCGTCTTTAACATAGACCATGGCTCTGTAGGCCATAGGTAGAACGTGTCACATTGAGGGCATCGTGCTGTCATGCTTGGGGCTGGTCCGGGTGTCCTGCAGTGTATGCACAGGCACCGGAGATACTCTCGGCCGTCAATCTCCACCACCAGGAAGCCTTCTGGAAACTGGAAGGTTGTCATGCTTAGCTCAGACATCTTTGATGCAGGGGTGGAACAGTTCAGTTCTTTAGCTCCTTGCTCTTCAATGGTTAGGCAAAAGTGAAGTTCCTCGCTCTCACTTCCTGTCCCTCCTTCTGCTGGAGAGGACGGCTCTGATTGGCTCTTGCAGTTCCCCCTCTCTCTTGTGGAAACGAGAGGAGGGGCACTCTCTCGCTCAGCGTGACGTGGCTTCTTCTGTCAGCCAGTCACAGTACAGGTGGGCTTTCGGCTTTCGCGCCGCTCCTTCTGCAGGGGATCTGGGTTTGGCGCCAAACCCCTGCACATCTCTCGCCACATTTCTTTTGCCGCTTGCTTGCACGCGGCACGTGCACGATCCAGGCTTGGCGGGAGTCGCCATTTTGGCTGCTAGCTGCTGGGCCGTGAATGACGCTGCTGTCGCGATTTTTAACTCCTTCTTGCTCCGCAGAGCACATGTATTGACGGCCGCCATCTTTAGTGAGCCCTCCAAATGTATACTATCGCTATTCTCAGTGTCTAGTGTGTAACTCGTTCCTAGACACTGACTGTTCTCTCTGATACTCTGTGAATGCTTTTACCCACTGATATGATGTATGGCATACCCCAGCCTAGGCAGAACTCTTTCTTGGTACACCGCACTCACTGACGGTTCCTGCAAGTACTCTGTGGTGTGTTTTATGTGGTTGCTGGCTAGTGTACCGGGCATCTCCCTAAGTACGGGCGTCTCCTACTGTTGGCCTCTCATAGTGCGGGCCCTGGGCCATGGTCCCTGGACTAGTTAACAGACTAACCCCCCCAGTTGCCTCACACTATCTGCCTCAAGGGACTAGGACAGCTATAGCCACACACCCTTCTTACAACACCCTCTTAGGGCACCCAGGGCGTACTGTGCGAGAGGACATACTCTCCTGACTACCCCTGATGTGCAATTGCGCCCTACTTTCTACAGCACTTGCATGGAAGATGTACCTAACACTTCCAGCTCTGCTTCGCTGTAAACCTGTCCTGTTTCTAGCTCTCAGCAGCTCGCCTCCAAACGTAACCCATCTACCCTCCTCCCCCCCTCCGGTTGCTGATCGGATCCCTAGGATGTACTGAGGGCGGATTACATGTGTCTTGGTGGTGCATACCTGTGAGGAACAGGAGGGCCTGAGTCTCCCTCGATGGTATGGGGGACAAGAGTTCTATCAACTCTACTCAGGCGGCCTGAGCTCCTCCAACTGTAATGCATTTCTCTTCTGGAACACACCTCTCTGAACCAAGGACAGAACTCAACTAACTTTAGACAGCCCTGCCCATCATGATGTCAGCAGGCCCCTCCCCTGTGTCTCTTGCCTTCCACACAGAGTCAGGGGGCCTACCTCCACCAATCAGGGCAGGGCTTGAGATGGGGGAAACCCATGTTAACTACTGGCAGCCCGCCCTTAGCAGGACTTACACCAGTAGGAGGATAGATATATAGCCCTATTTCTTACCATGGCTACATAGTGTACACTACCGACACACTTTATTAAAGTGTGGCCGGTACCGCAAGCCGGGAGATTTCCCGGCTTGCTAGTGGCCGCCCCTCGGCGTGCCGTGCGTCACCGACGCGCGGTCACGCGTCATCGGGAGCCTGCGCCCCCTGCACGCGTGTCCAGGGCTCCCCGAGGGAGCCCTGGTGTCCCGCGATCGCGGGACGGCGGCAGGGGGTTCCGGGGGACCCGGCGGACCCGGCAGCGGTAGGGAGAGCGCCCCGATCGGAGGGCGCTCTTCCGCTGCTTCGGCGCACGCCCGTCACCCTCCGGCGCGCGCCAGGATACTGCTGCGGCCAAGAACGGGCAAATGCTCGAATAAACTTGGCCGCAGCAGTATATACTTTATTATATATATTATATCATAAATAATATATTATATAGTATAATATAATATTATATATATATACGCTCTTACGACGCTTTGCAACGTTTTTTATGTGTATGTGTATATAAATAATATATATATATATATATATATATATATATATATATATATATATATATATATATATACACACAACGTTGCAAAGCGTCGTAAGAGTGTTGGATAAGCCGCTTTGGCGTTGTATAAATGAATATAGGTATGCATTGCATAGCGTTGGATAAGCCATTCGTTGTAAAACGAAGCGTTGTAAAATGAGGACTGCCTGTAAACAATTTATTATGCTAAAATGTCTTGTGTAAAACTTTATTAGAATAGTGCGGCAACCGAATATATCCAGCTCCAAGTTTAAACTACGTGGTAGAAGTGGGATCCCGGCCACTCCTCAACTGCCTGCACCTCATAAAGGGAACCTACACCGACTATAATTATCTAAACGGAGGGCGGTAAGATCTAAAACCTCTATCCTGACTATGAATTCTACTCCCGAGGACAAAATAAAAATAATAAGCAGGGCATTTGCTTGTTCTATTGATGTTTATTTGTCTCCAATGAACATTTTAAAATACTCTGCGATCTTTGTTATCTGGACATCAGTAAAATAAAATGAAGTCCAGTGTATCTGTATGACTAAAAGTCTTCAGCATATCTATTTTAATTCTTTCTCTCATATTAGTGCTGTCCGTGGATATAATCATTTTTGTTTCATGTTTGACAATTGTAGTTATATTTGTGAAAAGTATAGCTCAGTTTGAGTGCAGCACATTATCCATTTAAATTGGTTATGAACAACAAAGCACCTGAAGAACATCTGGTAGGTCTAAATAAAAACGTCTAAAAAAAGATGTCACGGTATTAATGTGTCAAACTTTTACTACTATAGTAGATAGAGTTTAAAATATTGTGAAGCATTGTCATTTTTATTCCACAATTTTTCCTGTATTTTCAGTTAGGAATAACACAAATACCTTGGCATGTTCTTTGGTGATATTTGGAGATTAGACAGTATAATATGCTTGAAAAAGAGCATGAACAAATTGTTCAATTTCTTCTTGCAGATTATGGTTATGGATTTTAACTTTAGTAAGGTGTGAATAAGCGAGAGTATAAAAAAGGACATTAAAAATATGACCACAAAAACACCTTGCAATGTGGAAAATGTCAAGATGTCAACAAGATCAACGCAATACCCTTTTAAGTTTGATTTTATTAAGTGCATGGTGCATTGGAAATTATATGTAAGCCAATGCAATTCTATTTGAAGCATATGACGGTTATAACACATTTCATATATAGTAAATGTCTAAATGCATTTTTGGCTTTTTGAAGACTCAGCCCAAGCAATTAAATATATTTCATACAGATGCAGAAGACGTTAGTGCTCCTGTTAATGCAGAATAATGCACAAAAAAATATTAGGCAAGAATGCACGTGTTACCATTGTTTTCAATGGCAGACACATTAATGCAGAGTTAAATTAAATATCACATGAACCTTAAAGCTGCAGTTCAGTCTTTTTTTTGTTTTTTGTTTTTAATTTATTTTTTTACTTCAATAGTTTCATGTGTGCAATCTCTAATTACCTAAAGAACTGTATAGCTGCAGGTCAATTCGTTCTCCATGTATTGATAGAAGAAAATTTGGTGACATAATTAGAGCTGGCATATGTTTATATTCTGCCTCTGTCACTCAGTGGAAGCTCATGAATATTCATGAGCACTCCTGCACTGACATGTGCTAGAGTGAGGGCAGGGCTGACAAAGGGGTGTGCCAGGGCTTGTGACAGGACATGAAGGGGCAGTGCCTTAGCAAATGGCTGTTAAAATAGAATACAAGAAAATTGGTCTTTCAAAGTTGTTTTTTTTAAAACAGAAAATGCTAAAAGTATTTTTTCTTACTATAGAACTGATTTATTAAAAAAAACACACATGCAGGATATTGACTGAACTGCAGCTTTAATGCAATGTTTCGCGTTAATGGGTGCAACAATATCTGCTACATCTGTAACGTCTCTAATTTGGGACCAAAAGTCCAGCTTGAAGGATTTAGCTAAATGTTGGTAAACTGATCAATTTGCTTCAGAATTTTGGGTGTAGAGCTTTGTCTTTGTCACCTTGGACCCGGAATGCAATTTATTGATTGGCTGTGGGATGAGGTATCTAGTACAAGAAAGACAGTCTTTAACAACTCTTCTACAGAGAGGAACTCAGTCGGGGCACTATCACACAGAAACTCCCATTGAAGTAATTGGTCAATCTATGTACTATCACAGTTTATTGCATAACCCATATGATCTCTATCACATTTTCTTTTTCTCTACACCCTAAAATACTTATTCTCATTTGCCTTGGGGAGGCAAGATCTCTGTGGGGGCATTTTCATGTGAAATGCAAACGGGCAGCTTATTGAATAGTATTTGATTACTGAATTTTGCGACGTTTTTTCATTTGCACACAAAATATAAAGAACTAATTTGGCAAAGGTATCTTCATTTGCATCTAACAGATTTGCACAGCCAGAACACCATCTCGAACATGGGATAAAAATTACAGTAAGGTGTGCATTTTTGCACAGAAATGCCCATATCACAGTTTAATTAATACATGAATAATGTCAAAAAGTTAGGAAGGAGTTGAATGCTGCACAGATTACAATGAGATGTGCCTTGGTGTAACCATCCCCCCCCTCCTCTATAGGGTTACTAATATGGTTAGTGTGTACCAGGCCCCATTCTGTGTTTCCATGGGTTCATGACATCACGGAGAGTAGCTAAGGAGAGGGGAAAAAACAAATAGGTAGCGCTATATCCCACAGTGAGCTGGCAGCCTATGATATAACCCTGACCCCTAGTCAGGCTATGGAAGTGGAAAAAAAGTCATTACTTTTTACCCCTGAGGAAGAAAGCAAGACTTTCGAAACGCATAGGGTGGTTCTGTGAGGTCCCTACTACTCGGGTGTGAGTGCTGTACCCTTTCGAAGTTGGGAGCTGTGAGCTGTGGGAAATCAAACGCTGGCGTAGGAACATCCGGCATTTCAGCATTGCTTTGTTTGGTGCGTGTGGCGCGGGCAGACCAGGAAGTATCTGTGTGTGCGGTCCTGGAGCTTCTGCCGTGCGTGGACGGTGCCGCAGTGCTGGGAGAGGACTGAGGCAGACGCAGCTAGCTGGAAAAACCTGTCCCTGCCCATAAGAGACTCCTCGTCTGAGCCCAGGTGTTAACAACAGCAGCAGCAGCAGCTATCCATAAGAGGGGATACTCTTTGAATTATCCATTGCCTGATAACATCTTGTTTTCGGTAAGCAGGTACCCCCACCCGAGTTGGAGATTCTTGCCTGAACCTAATATATGTTTTTATGTACTATTTTATGTGTTATACTGCTGCGGCACAGTTTATTCGAGCATTTGCCCGTTCTGTGCCGCAGCAGTAGCCTGGCGCGCGCCCGAGTGTGACGGGCGCGCGCCGAAGCAGCGGAAGAGCGCCCTCCGATCGGGGCGCTCTCCCTCCCGCTGCCGGGTCCGCCGGGTCCCCCGGAACCCCCTGCCGCTGTCCCGCGATCGCGGGACACCAGGGCTCCCTCGGGGAGCCCCTGGACGCGCGTGCAGGGGGCGCACGCTCCCGAAGACGCGTGACCGCGCGTCTATGACGCGCGGCACGCCGAGGGGCGGCCACTAGCAAGCCGGGAAATCTCCCGGCTTGCGGATCTGGCCGCAGTGCAATTAAATGTGTCGCCAGTGTAAGTGTATTTTATGATATTAATGATATGCCATATTAAATGCCATTGTGATTAGTTACCTGTTGTTCTCAGCGTCTGTTAAGTGTTGTTTGTTCATTTATGTGTATGTTTTACAGTATTATGCTATGATTTGATTTCTTTGTATATTTACATGTTCACGTGGAGCATCCATTCGGACGGGCGATTTCCGTGGCTCTGGTTGTATATTCTATATTATCTATCAGTATTGTTTTGATTATTACAGTGTTGAGCGCCACTGATATAACTTTTTTCCACTTAAGGAGAGGGGAAGTTCAGGAAGGTAGGTTCCAGGAGGACAAGAGGAGGGGAGCCTTGGAGAGAAGAGATAGGAATGTTCAAAATACAATAGTACATACAGGCCCACATCTACTTTATTGTATTGTAGCTAGGGACAGTATCCTTGTTAAGTTAAGATCCCAGCAGATTAAGGGAGTCCAATATAAGATACAAAGTATGTAAACGGCATGCCACAGAGGGCCTCAGTAACGAGGACTTCTGTGTGTCAGCGGATCAGGTTTAACCGTGTAACTGCATTAACACTCCTCTTCAGCTGCAGGGAAGTTGCAGTTCCCATGCTGACGAAAGGTATTGGGGTCACTTGTATAGGACGCTAGGATTCCCAATGAGCCTAGCACTTCCATGATAATACAGAGGGGTATCCTGAACAGAAAAGGAGGGGGGCCCCGGTCTCCTAAAGAAAGGTTAAGCAATTAAAAGACATACCTCTCCCTGAGTGTTAAGAGTGAGCTTTCATGGAAGCACATAAAGCATCAATAACAATAAATAAACAAAGAAAGAAAATGTACAACGTTGTCTGAAGTGTGGAGTGCGGTGCCCGTGCCTGGGGACCTGAATAAAAGACTGTTATATGACAAATGTTCCTGGCACCCATTATTCTACAACCTTGCTACCTCATCGCCCAGTCGACTGAAACAAGCATCCTGAGTCAAAAGTAACCCATGCAGAGTAACCATATATATTGTAACACACTAATGTAATCTCCCTAGTAGCTGGGCAGGGAGGATTACATCTGGTGCCCAACGTGGGGCTGGGAAAGCAAGAGAAAGAAAGAGCAAGAATGTTTGCGTTTTTATCTGGCAAAGCTATCCCAATGTATGAAAATTAAACTTGCATCAATCCCAAATAGAGGGGTGGTATAAAATGATTAATAATGGTGGCGTTCCGCACCAAACGGTACTAGCCTACTACAGAGCCAAAATGGCGCCTGAGAAAATTCTGAGTGTACACGGGACATAAGTGACTGTTGATCAAAATTAATTAAGTGCATTTAAGGCTGGGAGCCCTAGCACAGCAACTCCTAACTACCAGAATTTGTTTTGCTCAAGTTAAGGACAGCGTTTTCCACCCAGTTAGGAGGCACAGTGTTTCCGAAGAAGTTAAGAGGGACATAATATCCTGCCAAGTTAAAAAGGGACAGAGTTTCCCAGCAAAGATGCAAGAATGCATGGTGGCAACGATGTGCGTAGCCTGTTGCCTAGTGTAATGTATTGGCGTAAAAAAAATCAACTAGTCTGAGGTGGTGTAACAATTGGTGTCATGTAAAATATTGGGAAATATTTTCTTACATTTGATGCAAAAACAAGCGGCAAATGGAGTAATGCCTCAAAACTACAGTAACGTTGATTTACAAAGATACATCTCCCCATTCTTTGTGCATTAAAGCCGTGGATGCATGGACGATGGTATTCGGTGTGGACCTTTTCAATATGTGATGATGCATTTCGGCTTGTGAAACACTTCAGCATTTTCTCTATGATTTTTTTTTTCTCAGTAAATGTTAGATCACTTTGCAGTACTTTCTCTTGACATCCTGATATTTTCTGAAGGTTTGTACCAGCACATTTCATGTGTTCATCTGTTATTAGAACAAATTTAGAAATTGTCAGGGTTCTGCTCGCCACAAACCAGGACCGGACCGCGAGGCTGAGGTGGGGTTGTAAAAGCACCGACCTGAGACCGCGCAGGCTGATCCGGATTGCGCAGTTCGTAGTCACATGTCGCAGGATCAGGATTGGAGAAGACAGCGTCGTCGTTGTAGAAGCCAGGGTCAGGACAGGAGACATCAGGATAAACATTGTACAGGCAAGAGTTCGGCAACAGGTAGTCAGGAGAGCCCCGCTTCAGCTTAGGAGCGCGGGGTTGGCCTTTGCGCGAGCGACGACCATGGCCCATGGTGCTGGTCACAGGAGATGGTAGGCAGACCAGAATAGCACACCGTCTTGCTGCACGGGTGCACCAGTGCTACAACGCAAAAGTCCTGAGCGGGCAAGGGAATCCACTGTTTCAGCGCAGGAACCAGGACACGGCCTCTCTATATTAGGGAAAGAGTAGGCCCCAGGAACCAGGAAGCTGTAGATACAGGGAAACCTCCGCTTCAGTGCAGGAATCCAGGAGACTGCAGAACGCAGGGACGAACCTCTACTTTAGTGCAGGAATCCAGGAGGCTGAAGGACGCAGGAACGAAACCTCTGCTTCAGCACAGGGGAACAGAAGCTGAAGGACGCAGGGAATACCTCCGTATCAGCATAAGGGAACAAGCGGCTTGAAGGGAGCTGAAGGATGCAGGACGTAACCTGGAATCAGCATTGGAGAACAAGCGGCTTGAAGGAAGCTGAAGGACGCAGGGCGGAACCTGGTATCAGCAAAGAAGAACAAGCTAGAGCTTGTGGCAAAACAGTTGACATCCAGTTAGGACTATGCTCGGCAGGGAGCATTATGGGAAGACAGTACTTAAAGGCCAGCGGGCCAATCCCCGGAGGGGGGTGTGAAGGTACTGCTCCAATGAATGAATGCAAGTCTAGGTTGCAGTGATAGGCTGCACAGCTGCAGTAGATACCAGAGGGAGTGTGTATTGCTTTGATGAGTGAATCCAGGCTGCAGCAAACCTCAGGAGAGCTGATCCAGAACTGCACCGGTCTGCAAGGTAAGGCAACCAGTAAACCATGGAGCGGATTCCTTACAGTACCCCCCCCCTTCACGCGAGACCTCCGGGCGAACATGAGCACTCATAGAGTTGGAGGACCGGGAATTGTTGCTGAACAGTCTAGGATTGGGGTTAGAGTCGTACTCCAGTGACTCATGATTAGTCCTTAGTGTACCCCCACCCCCCGGTGAGAACTGTGGCCAGACAGGACCATCCATGGGCCTTGGGGACATTGAGTTGTTCCTAAAATTCTTTAGGTAGAAAGGGCATCCGTAAACGAGCAGTTCTTTAGTGAGTACAGTTCTAAGAAATAAGAGTAGTAGAAGAAACATCCTTGGTACATGGCTCGCCCCGCAAAATGACTTGGAAATCCAGGGTTGTGAAGAACCAGAGGGTTCCAGAGCAGAAACGGCAGAAGAACCCTTACAGGAAGCCCAGTCTTTAATAAAGGAACCTGAATCTAGGATCAGCGGCCCTGATAATTGATCGAATACACCAGGAGGAACTTTGTAACAGAAAAAGTCTTGGCTGACCACTGCATGTTGAAATTTGCGAGAAATTTTTCCTCTAGAAGGCTCCCAGGTAATGGTTAGTAAGGGTATAGGCTGGTTGGAAGCATCTCCAGGTATTGGTATGGAAGGTGACAAGGCAAGCAGTAAACCCGGCATAGGGACCGAAATCTTGGGATACATACAGAGTATTTCCAACTGAGAGGAAATAACAGGGGCAACCGAAAATTCCGAGGGACAAAACCATGGTTTAGCAGGAGCAGAGAAGCAAACAACAGTAGAGTTCTCCAATACTGGGAAATCTTCATTGGGAGATAGTATTGTCAGTGAATCAGGAATAGTCCTTGGGATCTTCAAATCAGTAGCTTGAGAAAAAGGCAGAGCCAGGGTAGTGGTGGGAGGGAAGCTAACATCAGAAGCTGAAGTCTGTACCTCAGTGACAGAGCCTTGAGAATCAACAAGCAGCAAGTATGAACTATGAAAACTCTTAATGACAGGCACCTTAGGAGTACAAGGAGTCTTTTCCGAAACTGCAATGGCCCTAACCACAGGGGTACCTAACCTGTCAAAAACATGAATAGGTGTGTTTTCTAGTGCAAAATCTCTGATCACAGGACTCCTAACCGATAGTGAGGGTGTCTGGGTTTGATTAGAGAAAAAATCAGATGTATTGATAAGTGACTTAGAAACAACTACTGAGGTTCTAGATTTGCTGGACATGTGAGAAAAAATACCCTTTAAGACAGGAGCTTTAATTTCCTCCCAGAGTAACCCCATGTTTGCTGGGACATATTTAGACACAGTACTGAGGGACTGGGTTTCAGCAAAGGCAGGACAGCTAAATAGCTCAGATTTAAACCCCAGGACTTGTAATATGTGCATGGTGACCTCAGACAGTACTAAGGGAGTGATCACAGATATGCTGATCCCCAAAGGATTAGCCTGGAGAGAGAAATCAGGGGGACCCCCAGACAGGATACTCATTGTAGAAAGAGCTTCAGAATCAGAAGGAGAATCATTACCTCTCAGAGTCTCAAAACTAGTAAGACACAATTCAGCGAAAAGGGATACAGTGTGCAAGCTTTTTACTAATCTATATGAAAAAGCGTCACTTTGGGGAGAAAACCGTGCGTCAGCAAACATTCCTGGGAACATAATATGAACCCCAGGAGGGACATACAGACTACTGTATGCTTTTAACCCTAAGCATAAAGAGGAGAAGAACTCAGACAGTACACGGGGGTTAATCATAACTGTACTGGTCTCTGAAGTAGGTATTTGGTAAGGAATATCTGGGAAACCAGAAATTACTGCAGACTCCATAATGTGGGAACTATGCGCTGAAGCAGGGATCACCGCTATGTGGGCGACAGGCTGGTTCAGTGAAATACCCGGGAGAAGGAACTCTGCGACCAAGCTTAGGGAAAAACCTGACTCCTGAATACATTTATCAGGAACCAGAACTTTAGCCGAAGTCTCCGGAGACGAAACTGCGGAAACTTGAGCTGAAGCAGGGGATTTATAGCAAAGAATATCTAGGGACTCCGTACGGTTATAGGAATCCCTCAATGCAACCTCTGCTGTCTGACTTGTGGACTCATTCTCTGAGGCTAAAACGAAGGCATTAACTTGGAGGCAGCAAGAATTTACAGGGGTTAATGCAGACAGTGCCTGAGAGTAAAACACAGGAAATTTTTTCTCTGTATTAGGAGAGACAAGGGATCTCTCCTCTGGAGCTAGGGGCGTGACCGTGGCTGGCAGAGAACAGGGAATTATCAAAGGAGACTCAGAGAGCTGCCCCTCAGGGGTTAATACAGAAATGACCCTGGGAACAGAACTTAGGGATTCTTTCTCTGACGGGGAAAGCGCACAGGACTCCCTAGCAGAGTTTAAAGCTGGAAAACCCTGAAGAGCTGGAGTGACAGATTCGGAGTTAGAAATAGGGGAACAAAGGGACTTATTCTCTGATAGTAGAACCTTAGTGTTGGCTAGTGAAACATATGTATTCTCCAGGGGAACCTCACAGGACTGCTCGGCAGGGGTTAAAGCTGGAAAACCCTCAAGACCTAGAGAAAGGACTTCTGAGCTAGAAATAGGAGAACTAATGAACTTATTCTCTGATACAAGAACATTAGTGCTGGGTAGAGCAACATATGTATTCTCCAGGGGGACCTCACAGGACTGATCGGCAGGGGTTAACGAAAACATATCATTGGTGTCAGGAAACCCGGGCATACACTCAGGGCAAGGATCCGTGGTAGACCAGGGATACAGCCAAGCGGCAGCGAAGCTGGCGAGGGGAGGATCCTGTTCCTTTATGCAAATGTCCAATGTCATGGAAAGGATATGGAGTGTTTTTTGGGCATCAGCCAACATGAGGAGAGGGTCCACTTTTGCTATATAAATGTCTAAAGACAAGGCCAGGGAAGAGAGTTCCTTTTGGGCGTCGTCCAATTCTAAAGGATACACATTTTCCCAAGTTAAGGGGTAACCAGGAAAGCAAATACAAGCGGCCAGCGATTGTTTTAAGTCCCGGAGGCGGTAAACCTTCATCATGAGATCACTACGGCATTTGTTTTGCAAAGGGGTTAAACCTACAAACACAATCAGATCCTCAAGCATGGGTAATATCTCACATAGAAGCTGGTATTCACACTGGGACTGGTTTACAGGCTGGGACAGGCTTTCAGACAGAAACTTACCAACCCTCACCACAGGGCGGTCCGAGTTTGTGTGGCCGAGCATACTGTCAGGGTTCTGCTCGCCACAAACCAGGACCGGACCGCGAGGCTGAGGTGGGGTTGTAAAAGCACCGACCTGAGACCGCGCAGGCTGATCCGGATTGCGCAGTTCGTAGTCACATGTCGCAGGATCAGGATTGGAGAAGACAGCGTCGTCGTTGTAGAAGCCAGGGTCAGGACAGGAGACATCAGGATAAACATTGTACAGGCAAGAGTTCGGCAACAGGTAGTCAGGAGAGCCCCGCTTCAGCTTAGGAGCGCGGGGTTGGCCTTTGCGCGAGCGACGACCATGGCCCATGGTGCTGGTCACAGGAGATGGTAGGCAGACCAGAATAGCACACTGTCTTGCTGCACCAGTGCTACAACGCAAAAGTCCTGAGCGGGCAAGGGAATCCACTGTTTCAGCGCAGGAACCAGGACACGGCCTCTCTATATTAGGGAAAGAGTAGGCCCCAGGAACCAGGAAGCTGTAGATACAGGGAAACCTCCGCTTCAGTGCAGGAATCCAGGAGACTGCAGAACGCAGGGACGAACCTCTACTTTAGTGCAGGAATCCAGGAGGCTGAAGGACGCAGGAACGAAACCTCTGCTTCAGCACAGGGGAACAGAAGCTGAAGGACGCAGGGAATACCTCCGTATCAGCATAAGGGAACAAGCGGCTTGAAGGGAGCTGAAGGATGCAGGACGTAACCTGGAATCAGCATTGGAGAACAAGCGGCTTGAAGGAAGCTGAAGGACGCAGGGCGGAACCTGGTATCAGCAAAGAAGAACAAGCGAGAGCTTGTGGCAAAACAGTTGACATCCAGTTAGGACTATGCTCGGCAGGGAGCATTATGGGAAGACAGTACTTAAAGGCCAGCGGGCCAATCCCCGGAGGGGTGTGTGAAGGTACTGCTCCAATGAATGAATGCAAGTCTAGGTTGCAGTGATAGGCTGCACAGCTGCAGTAGATACCAGAGGGAGTGTGTATTGCTTTGATGAGTGAATCCAGGCTGCAGCAAACCTCAGGAGAGCTGATCCAGAACTGCACCGGTCTGCAAGGTAAGGCAACCAGTAAACCATGGAGCGGATTCCTTACAGAAATGCCAGTTGTACACTAAGCTATTGTACAGAAATATGTATCTTATTAACATGCAAATAAACTAATGAAGCCAAATGCATCTAGTACCAAGGTTCCCGTGGGGCCATTTATTATATATAAACAAGACATGGTGCACAACATTTTGGGGCACCCTTCATAAGGTATAATAAATGGCCCCATGCATCATTTGGCACTAGATGTGTGTCGTTGGCTTCACTAGTGAAGATGATATAGTGTTTCTGACAGTTTTCTGGGGATACTATCTGTAAGAAGACCACACAGAACCATGAAAACGACTTTAGGGCACATTGGAAATGGAGGGAGTGCAGGGCAAGTACCATTATATCAACATGCAGAGAGAGCCAAAGCACACCCAAAATCAAATAGTGGCATCCATATTTATTGGAATAATATAATAAAGAAAGGTTAATATTTCAGGCTCAAGCTGAGACCTTGATCAGGACAAAAAGAAAAATATGGTATAAACAATGGATAGGACTAGAGATAGGCGAACCTCTCAAAATCCGATCGGCAGATTTTCCGCTGTGTTTTACTAAAATCCAATCCGCACACATGAATCCAAAGACAGTTTGGGCACTAAAAAATGTGAACGGGTACACCCTAATGCGTTCTGCCCAGGTTTTGTGAAATCTAATTTTATATTAAATAATGAACCACTGAGTCTCCACTAGTGCTCAAACCACAAACAGCACAGACATTCCATGTAGTATCAAATGCTGTTAAACCAGAGCAAAAATGGTCAAATGTTACATGTGAGTATATAAGTGCTGGTAAAAGTCATGATGGTAATATCAGTTGATACTGAATCCTTATAACACAAGTTCCTCTATATTTGCACAGCACACAATGCTATACACTTCTCAGTCCTGTTGGCAATCCTAAGCCCAATAATACAGTCCAAGAGACCAGGATAGTAAATCGATTGTGATAATAAAAATAGTACTCACTGGGTGTGACAATCTGTGTAAGCTCCAGATCGCGTGCGTCTCCTACAGAGGTACATAACCGAAGGATTCCTACAAAATCCAGCTGGAGCCAAGGAACCAGAAGAGCACCGCTGTGCTCTTCTGGTTCCTTGGCCCGAGCTGGTTCTCGTAGGAATCCTTTAGGTTAATTTTATATTAAATTCACTTGCGGATTTTTTTTAATCTGTTGCGTCAGACCCTGAAATATTGCTTTTGGGGGAAAGAGGAAGACCTACTTTAGAATAGTACCAAGCACTATATATATATATATATATATACGTATCCCTTCAGATCTCCCTCCAAATAACATATGAAGAGAGCACACCTTAGACACCTTGGAGATATGCTAATGCAGGGGAGCGCAAACTTTTTGTGCTGCGCCCCCCTGTCTCTCTGCCCCGGCTCTCGCGCCCCCCTGCCTTCCTTCAGCCGCATCTGATGACGCTGCGTGTGACGTCAGGTCACATGGTGACGCAACACAGACGGCTGAATCCCGGTAAGTAAACAGTTGCAGGGGCCTCACGCGATCCCCCGGCATTTAATTTAAATGCCTGGGGGAAGAGCGCGGGGCCTCTGCAACTGCCCGCGCCCCCCCAGCACAATCTCCCGCCCCCCCTGGGGGTCGCGCCCCCCACTTTGCGCACCGCTGTGCTAATGACACATGCAAAGTACATTTAAATGACTCACACCCCACACTTACTAAAAATATTTCAATAATAACTATATCCACAAACTTATGGCACCTTGTGAGAAAGGGGGCACTGGTGTCAGGTCCAACAGAATCAGAACCCACAACATCTGCTAATCAGAACATCAGTAGTGTGCGCTAAAACAACTGCTTGGTAGCATCACTGTCAAGCATACTTTTAAGCTCTACTTCTCACTGCTAACAACTATAGTCCGCTCTACCGGGCATCCTTTATAGACCACGTCCACTTCCTAGCTATCAGTTCAATGTTCCTTGTGCACAAAACGAAGCTCAAACAATCTCATCAGAAAATGATTCTAAGAATATATCTGAATTCCAGTTCAAGAATTTACATCTTTACTGTGCATTTCAGCTATTCATCCATTAATGAGTTATCAGATTTGCTATGATACACCGCTGGCAGGTCACCCTAGAAAATCTAAAACTTTTCACTGACGAGTTTGAAGTGTCTGCTGTTCTGTACTGAAAAATTGCACACTATGTACAGTAGCCTGTTGTTATACGAGTTATTGGAGTAAAATCCCCTATAAGTTTCTTCTGGCTTCCTTCAGCCATTGTCAACACCTTCAAAATACTGGAATACTATATCTACAGTAGACAACTTTCTTATTGATCTTACACCTTCACAAGGATTCACAGTAATCACAGTGGTTGTCAATTTACCTACAAAAAGGTTATTTTATATAGCTGGGGAAGGAGTACAGTAGCTGCAGGAAGCTTCTGCTGGGTTTGAGACTGTTGTCGTTGTTTACCCTTGACGATTCCCAGAGATGGAATGGAGAAAATAAGCCATGCTACATTTGTCTGTTCACAGTGAGATTCAATGGTTTATTTCCTGAAGATGAGAAATGAGGAACGTTTTTTGGAGAATAAAATGGAACTCAACTGTCAGGGAGATTTAATATGAGTAAACATCCAATTAAGTTTTCCTACATCATGTGGCATTTTTATGCTTTATTTCAGGAGTTCGTATTTCAAATTGTGTAAACAGAATTTTTTTAAAGCAGCAACCCGCTCTACTTACCATAACAAATACTTTACATTTCCTTTCTTTTTACTATTACAAATTCATTTGCTGCGGTTTTTAGCACTCTCATCTTTTTGACATTTGGCTATTGAATACTCAAGATATGAAATGTTGGAAATTTGCCTGCCTGAGAGGTTAGCATGGCCTCTGTAATTCAGCTCTCACCTTGATCAAGACTGCTTGGCAGTCGAAACATTGATTTCTTTGGCTGCATTACATTTCTGTTTTTGCTAAGTCTGTGTGTCTTGATGTTCCTCTGTTCCGTTATAGAGCAAGCAACATGTTACAACCATGCAAGGACCTACATGGATACACAACTTTAGAATAAAGAAATACTGTACAGCTAATACAAACTCCTTTTTAAATATATTTTTCATTAAATAAATGTATAACATAAATTGAAATAGAAATAAATACAAAATTTCACTCTACATACTGTATCAGATATAATATAGCATTGTTACTAAATAATGTACAATAGCATAAATATTACTGTATAGCAGTTAATCTTTACTGTTGTTCTGTGTACATGGATAATTACATAAGCTGAACAAAACAAGAAATACACACTTACAGTACACATAAGATTGTAATGGATCCTCAAGAGTAATGGCCTTGTGTGCTGTTGCCCAATGTGAATTACTTCATAAAATTAAATGTAGTTTTACCACTGCCGCATACTTATTTTCAAATTATATAAAGTAGAAAGGGTTCCATGTGTTGTACTTTACAATAGACATTGTTTTGCTTGCTAATGTTTGAAGAGTGTTACTGCTTATAAATTATTTTTCTACATTTATGCTGTCTGTAACTCATACAAAGATTTTTTTTCTCCTTTGCCTAATTTAGTATGCGTTATAGATTTATTCATATTATTAAAATTACTTTTCTAGTGGATTTGCAGACATTTTTGAAAAAAAAAAACCCCAGTAACCTACAGCTGTAGCATACGTTATGGCCCCAATTAATGCAATGCATTGCGTTAACGCTAACACAATATTTACAGCGCGATGCAGCACATTTGAAAACAATGATAACGCACATTATCTCCTTAACTCATTTGATATTTATTTCATTATACTGTGCGTTAACCAGTATTAACATGGGAAATAATGCCTGCAACATTTGTAATTGGTAAGAAACAGCAGAAAGTCAACCCCATGATATAATACTGTATGCTAGTTGATTTTTTACAATATGATCATTAATAAGGACTTGTACAGTTAATGCCTACAATTTTGTGCAAATAGTTTTGGTGACTGTAAATTGGGTATGTTGCACTACTGTATACATCACATAATGGATGTCAACTGTCTGAACAGATATTGCATTACATATTATGCCATTTGAAGACTTCTATTTGCTATGAAAGTAATGTCTTACATTTCTTGGGATTTCCATTGTACATAGCAGTATCTTTGGCGAACTTACACTTAAGGTGTTTTATTTCCCTTTACTGTCCATGATAGTACCTGGGGACAGTACCAATTAATTTCTGAAAATGAAATCACACTTCAGTAGATCCTATTTACTGTTGATTTATGACTCCAGAGTCATGGCATCAGATAGGTATTTCCAGTAAAAAGCAGCAGCTGTGGACTGCACATTTTTTATCACATGTAAAATGTGAATACATTACAGGAGCTCTTTAAGTTTAATGTGACCGCACTTTAAAGCAAATGTATGTGTGTGTTTTATTTTTTTTAACGCCATTACATGTAAATATAGTAATGGAATTCTTCTGAAGAGCAAATAGAAAAAGCTAAGGTATATTTGACTTGAGATAACATGCTTCCTATTTGTAAAAAGAGAAACATCTTTGACCGTCTTTGGAATGTCACTATCCTGTCTTTTTCACAGGGAGACTTGGGATAGGACTGGTTATGCACAGGTGTTATCCAGTGCAAAAAGACCGGGAATTATTAAGCAACTCAGCTTCTCTGATATCTCAGTCTCAGAAATGAAGACAATGATGTAGTCATATAAGTTCAACCAAAGAATTAGATTGATATGTATTTGCATCACTTTTTGTGATATATTTTGGATTTTAGTCGCTCGCTAAAAATGTATCACACGCGCTAAAAAGGAAACCACAAATTAAATACTGTATGTTTGCCTCTTGAATATAAAGGAAAAAACAAACATACTATATATATATATACAGGCATACCCCGGTTTAAGGACACGCACTTTAAGTACACTCGCGAGTAAGGACATATCGCTCAATAGACAAACGGCAGCTCACGCATGCGCCTTTCAGCACGTCCTGAACAGCAATACCGGCTCCCTACCTGTACCGAAGCTGTGCGAAAGCGGGGAGACTATAGAGCCTGTTACAAATGCATAATTTACTTCAGTTATGCACGTATATGATGGTTGCAGTACATGCATCGATAAGTGGAAAAAAGGTAGTGCTTCACTTTAAGTACATTTTCACTTTACATACATGCTCCGGTCCCATTGCGTACGTTAATGCGGGGTATGCCTGTATATATGTATGTATGAACATGACTCATCACAATGCGGAGGGGCCTGAACCATGAAGGAGCCCTGCCAGCAGGCGCCGGAAATTGGGCACGGCAATTGGCCACAGGTCGGGCTCAAGTTCTGCACCTGCTGATTTGCCGTCACTGCTTGATGCAGGGGTGGGGTCATCACTAAACAAACACAATTCCTTCTGTCTGTTTCCTCACCCGCATGACTGAGCACTCCCTGTAGCAGCTTCCACACAGACAGGCGGCTTGTGGGACAGTCAAGGGGGGGGGGGGGGAGTTGGGGACAGTGAGGGGGAAGAGAAATACATAGTAGGCATGTGAGGGAGGGAGAACAAGTTGATGTGTGGGGGTTCAGCAAGGTGGTGTGTGTGTGTGTGAGGGCAAGATGGTGTGTCAGTGCAAGGTTGTGAGTGAGGGGGTGAGCAAAGAAGTGTGTGCGAGGGGGTGAAAGCAAGGTTGTGTGTGAGAGCAAGGTCGTGTGTGTCTGAGGCGTGAGAGCAAGGTAGTGTGCCAAATGGGGGTACCCGCAAGGCTGCTGACATGGAGACCCTGGTGAAACGATTTTATATATATATATATATATATATATATATATATATATATATATATATATATATATACTGTAGCCCCCTTTGTATCAACAAGCAGCAGAGTTGTGTTTGTATATTGTTCATTATGTCTGCTTGGGAGTTAACTATTTTTTTTTATCTAAGAGATTGATAGAGTTAAGCTACTGACATATTGCCCTCACCTGATTGGTCTGTCCTTGCTTGCTCAGACTGGCCTGCTGTATATAAATAGGTATTCTAAGCTCATCTGGGAGCTTCCTCACTCTGCCTATAAATCATCTGGTTGTTCCAAGTGCAGCTGGGCTTTTAAGTGTGAGTTTTAAACAAGAAGTGCTTACAATGGATGTAAGGCAGTAGTAGTACAGACCACTTTGAATGCAAAGAAAACAAATTCCCCCCCAAAAATTCATCAGATAAAATGTATCATTGCAGGTACAAATGGAAGTGAATGGGATGCCAAAAGTACCATATATAAATATAAACGTATTAAAAGAATAAGGATAAAAAGCATAGATATAGAATATATCAATCAAATAATAAATCAAATAAATTCAATCAGATCATGGGACCCATTTTACTGACCATGTTGTGCAAGCATGGGCTAAGGACTGTGCAGTGCAGTGAACATTGCATATTCCATATCATCCACAGGCGGCTAGTTTGGTGGAGCAGAGTAATGGGTTGTTAAAAGAGCAAATTCATAAACTCACCACAACACAGACACTACAGGGGTGGCATGGAGTCCTTACACAGGCAATACTCTAATTGAACGCCCAATAGGGTTAAGAAGTACTCCATACAAAATAATGTTGGGCCAGGGGGAAGCCATACCCCATACACAGTTACAGTATGTCTAATGTTCGAGGGCCAAACCCCCGGCGCTTGTGCTGCAACTGGTATGAAGTTAGTATCCCTGTTGTTTTCCTGTTGTATGCAGTTTAGCTGTGCTAGCTTTAACTGCTAACATGATCAAAGCTAAGTAAAACCCCTATTTGATTACATCTACTGACTCAGAGTGTGCAAGTTATTGGCTGAATCCAGAATCTTTGCATTACAGAGGGGACCAGTGGGCAGATGGAAAGATAGTGTGAGACCAATAGACCAACTAGTCTTCATACATCTCTTGTGTATCAAATTCTAAAAAATATAAAAAGGCTGCTATATCAATATCCAGGTTGAGGCCCTTTGGTTTGAGAGTCTCTAGTTGATATAGCGATCAACATATTCTGATAGGTTGGTTGTTAGGGACCCTATTCTCGAATAGTCGATAACTATTTACAGAAAAGTGATAGGTCTAAAGTCATATCTGAAAGACTTGATCAAACTACGTCAAATTGTATAAACTATAGACTGGAACGAAAATTACATATGAGTCACATATGATGTTCAGGCTCTATAAACCTGCATATTGCATGCATTGGGTGTTAATGCTATCAGATATTTTTTGGCCATCAGTCCCATATGGCCCCAGAGCAAAAAGATTTTATCTTAAATAGCATACATTTTATTTTTGTACATAATTTTTTTAGTTTTGAAGAGTCTTTTTACTTGCAAACATGTGAAACAGCAATGGGGACAACATTTGCACCCAATTATGCTCATTTATTTATGGATTTATGGAAGGAAGTATACATTTGGGATAACAATCCCTTCCTCCCTTACATATAAATATGGAAGAGATATATAGCTGATATAATCTTCATTTGGCAAAGTGATGTCAACAAGCTGGAAAGCTTTCTAGAACACCTTAACAATAATGATATGCACCTTATTTTCACCTCCAAGTGGAGTAAGACTGAAATTGAATTCTTAGACCTAGCACTCTTCTTTGAGAAGGGAAGTATACATTCTAAAACACAGAACATTTGTAGAATGTAATGGTTATCTCAATGCTAAAAGCAATCATCACCCCAAATGGGTAAAAAATATATACCATACGGACAGATCCAACATATATGCAGGAACTGTTCGAGAGATAATGATTATCTTATATAAGCAAATTAACTCAAAGAACGCTTTATTCAAAAAGAATAAAACCAACAAGTGGTCAGTAACGCTGAGCTGAACACCTGGATAGGGCCACTCTTCTTGGAGAATCTCATGAAGATGGTATAACACCCATTAAGAAGATAAATAAGTTTATAGGAGGTGTGTTATTAAACAAGATACAATGGAGACGCCCCACAAATTATCAATATGCTTTGAATATATTGGAACATTTTACAATGTGACCCATTTCTAGGGTAAACATTGCAAGCATACCTCAAAATTATTTTAAAAAAAATATAAGTCTTAAATCGATATTAGCCCCAACAATGCTCAAAGGTGACAATGAAAATGGTAACAATAATTTGCTTATGGAGCAACTGTCCGGATGTTTTAATTATGGTTTTACTAGCTGCATAACATGTAACCATCTGGACACCAAAGAGAAAAAGTGATGTCACTCACTAGTCACAGGCAAAAAAACTGATGTGAAAGATTGTATTAACTATAATTTTACATATATTGTTTATTTAATTATTTTTCCTGCAACAAGCAGTATGTAGGGAAGACAAAAAGGTCACTTCAGACTCGCTTCTTCTACCCAAGCATTTCAATGATATACACAACAAAGATCCTACAGGACTTACTATCAAAGGTATACAACAGGTTCTGGTGGACAAACGGGGAGGACACATACATATCCCAGGACATACTTGAAAACGAGAGGTAACTCTCAATGTATTACTTCCTGGTAAAATATTTTATAAATAAATAAACATAATACTTTTGTCTTTGTCAACGTGCTGGATACACCAACTAAGGACTCTCAACCCAAGGGCCTCAACCTGGATATCAACTGTGATGGTAGGGTTGATTTGGCTGCTTTTAAATAAAGGTTAAGCCCACCAGTACCCCTTCCTGTCCATGATATGTTGTAGTTGTTTATGTATATAAAGTTTATTGTAGCAGTCCTATATATGTTCCTCTGAAACTATGTAAAACAGTGATGTACAGCTCTGATCAAGAATGGGGACCAGTAGGGGTTAATTATCTCTTGGAAAATGAGCTGCAATCACATCAAAGTTTGGTATTGTATCCCTGGACACTGTGGTGGGATTAGGCCCATTGTTGAAGAACCAGGGAGAACTCAATTTCCTGCTGAGTGGACTTGCTCTGTAAGAAAGCTGTAAGACCTGGGGCTGTATCTGTATTGTTTGCCTGTGGAAGGGAATTACATCAGCATTGTCCTGGCCCACTTTCAACCCAGGAATATTGTTCCTACTGTACCCAGACTAGCTGGCATCACCCTAATTGGGACAGGGGTATAAATATGCCTTCTCAACAGCCTCAACAGAGTAATTCTGTACTTTATATTCTTTGTGAATTTTGTGTGCAGACAGGATATTGGCAGAGCCCCTGTAAAGGAAGAGCTGACAGGGAGTCAGCAGAAGGGAATTGAGGAGACCCAGTGCCAAGTTCTGGAGCATCCAGTGGAGCTGTGGTCTGTGAGTGCAGTGTTGGCCAGAGCAATCTGGAGTGAAGCACAGGTGGAGAATTTAAAACTGCTAGCCAGCGGAGAGCAAGGCAGTGCTGCCTATACTACAGAGGACAGCTGCGTAATCTTCTGGACGGAGGTCCCCACACTTAGGACTTTAGGTTGTTCCCCCAGTTGGGTGAGTTTGTGTGTGTGTTTTATGTACTGGAAGTTTCTGTGAACTTTTTCCAATAAATGAACTTTTATTCAATTCTGCAGTTCTGTCTAATGTATTGATCCCTGGTGCAAATAGTCCTGGTCTCCCGAGACATCGACCTACAGTAGCAGACTTTTTATATTCACTGTAATTTTATAGCCATGGGATGTATGACGACTGGTTCATTTATTAGGCTCACACTATCTTTCCATCTGCCCATTGGTCCTCTCCAATCTATTACTTTTTTGGATCATATGCTGAAATGTTGCTCGTTCAATTGACTTTTGGAACATACCCCCGCCCTTCTCACTCTCTTTGAGAATGCATATTGTTAAATTAATTGTCTTTTATATTTTTAACATATTTTATATAGTTAATTCACATTAGTCATGGTAATGTTGACTGTAGACCAGTAAATACCATGGTTTCCTATATATCTATGATTCTTATCCCCATTCTTTTAGTAAGTTTATATTTAAGTATGCCATTTATGGCATCCTATTCACTTATATTGATATCTGTAATTATACATTTTATCTTATTCATTTTTGGGAAAAATAAATACAATTTGCATTCATAGTTCATTCGCACTAAGGCATTTTAAGGTGATTTTATGTGAGACTTTTTATCATGTTTCTTTACGTACTCTTCATTATAGGAAATACATTTCTATTAACCTTAGTGCTGGTGCCTTCTTTTATTGTTTTTTATATAGGCAACATTTCTACATTTTGATCATTTAGTAGTCCTTTATACTACACATTTAATATTTTTACCGTGTCATTAACTATATACTGTCAGTCACTCATGTATGCGCTATATACATGATAGTGTTCATTTAAAATCTTTGCATCTGGTCATCTCTCATAAAGCCTCATGTGCCTGTATTCAGCCCGACGCTCCTCATGTGAGAGGTGTGTGTGTATCTTTAACCAATCGGTTATCAGTAGTAGGAGTCTGCATGCTCTACTTCAACTTCCTTAAGGTTATTACTTCTTTGATGGGGCGACTCTTACATGTTGAAAAAAGCATAGGAGTAAGGACTTGGAAGGGTTCTGCCCCCGTTGACCATCCATAGAAGGACCGGAGAACCTAGGCGTGACGTCACTGCTGCTGTTGCACTGAGTCCCACAGCCAGCACTCGGGGGGCAACAAAAGTGCTTGTAGCACACACAGATAAGTTAATTTAATCTAGGTACCATCTGTGAATTTTTATTGTCTCTTACATGTAATACATTTTTTAACATTCTGCACAATGTGATTTGTGTTTGTTTGCCCTTTTTTCTTCTAGATTTG
This sequence comes from Ascaphus truei, assembly GCF_040206685.1. Lineage (NCBI taxonomy): Eukaryota > Metazoa > Chordata > Amphibia > Anura > Ascaphidae > Ascaphus > Ascaphus truei. The sequence continues at coordinate 212,479,479 of NC_134483.1, forward strand.
CCTTACCACAGTTTGGTAGCTGTAGCTGTAGACTCCTTATCCAGAAGCAGCAACAGTGAATCTGATAAGACTGATTGACATACATTTCGTATTCTGGGGAACTCCCTATTACCCATTACCTTAAGGAAATTAGAATTTGGAATATTTGTGACATTTTTACTTTTGCCAATAGCAAGAGACTAACTGTATTCTTTCTATATCCTTCACCCAGACACTTTGCTACATTGTATATATTTTCTCCACCCCCTGGTGTATCACTTAATTGTGTATACGCTGATCCACTGGTTATTTCTCATTTTAGTATTCTGAGCCCCCAACTATGTTTCTCACTTCCCTAAAATGAAAGTTCACCTTTTTAGGGTTAAGCTTTGTTTGGTTTGTTCTTCTTATTCCCAGATCATTTTAACAAATGTATTGTTTTTTTTCTATCCCTGGAGCAATTCTATAAATAGTTAGGCTGTTTTTATGTTGTCTGAAGTATTTTCTCTCTCATATGATTTATACTATGATTACACCATTTCCAAACCATTTGACCACCTGTAATTGAACCGTTATCATACATCTGTAATTAAACAGTGAAAACAAGAGTTTTGCACACGTGGTGCATTGTATGAAGTGCTGTTAAATAATTATGTGGTGGAATAAGTAGTTCCTTACATTGCATTACCAGTAGTTCTGTCATTCAGAATGGAGTCTGTATTATATAAGAAAGTATCGGAGCGCATGCGCCACAGCAGGGTAGATGGCAGCATAGCTCTTAAGCTCCGTCTATCCCCAGCGCAATAACCCAATAACTGAAACATAATAAAGCCCAAAAACCACATCAAAGGCTAGATTCTAATGGTGTAACACTCAGGGATGCCCAAATGCTCGAAAAATAAGCAGAGAACCAAAGACCTGAAGTCATATTTTGCTGCTTCAGCTCGCGCAAGAGCGGGAAGAGAACCGCCATTACGAGACTCAGGAGGATGTGACTCTGAGATGGATTCAAGACAGGGGGACGATAAGAGAGAAGTTGTCATGAGAGCAGATCTATAAAAGGACTTGAAGGCATTGCTCAGCGATATTAAAGCATTTTTTCAATCTGAAATAGCGGAGCTGAGAAAGGATATAGGGCAGATAGGGGACAGAACTGACGAGCTTGAGAGAAGAATGGATGTCACTGCCAAAGCGATGAAGAAGCATGACAAAACATCAGCTCACTTACAGACACAAATAACAAGCCTCATGGAGCGGCAAGAGGACGCAGAGAACTGCGACAGAAGAAACAACATCAGGCTAAGGGGGATTCCAGAAGCGATAGAGGATGTGGAGGACTTTGTATCTCGGTGGCGCAACTAAGTGCTGCCAGATAAAACAGAGGCAGAGATTCAGCTGGATCGCTGCCATAGAGCCCTGAGGGCTAAACCGCAAGGAGAAGAAGCCCCACGAGATGTAATAGCCCACTTTCATTTTTTCAAGACCAAGGATGCCCCCACTAAAGTTACTAGGAATACCCCCATTAAAGTATTTGAACAAGTGCAACTCCAAATATTTCAAGACCTGTCCCCAAGCACTTTAGAGCGCAGACGCAGGCTCCAACCGGTAACCAGAATCCTGAGGGAAAATGGCGTCCGCTACCGCTGGACGTTCCTATTCGGATTACTGGTCATCAAGGGAGGCAGAGCTGTAGCCAAGCGGGCTATTGAAGAAGGTGCGGAGTTCCTGAAGAAGCTGGAAATAAAATCTAATTTCACCCACCTTACTGAAGAGGATCCATCCCCGGAGGCGTCCTGGCGCGAAGTGAGGCGATCAGCACGAGGGTGAGAGGATAAGTCAGGCAGCTAAGGGCCTAGAGAGCCAGGATTTTCTGTCTTCCCAGCCAATTAACTTTTAAAGCAACATTGTCGTCTTTTTGCTGTGTGCCGAGGGAATGCAGAGCTGACCTGGAGGAGCTGCCGGGTCTTGGTTGGTGAGGAAGAAAAAACTTATTATCTATGCTGAGTCCAGGGCATGCTTGGAGGACCCACCCAGGATCGAGGATCCATGTCTGTATTATGCTGACCAGTGGAACTATCTGTACAGAAGCCCGTCGGGAACACTGGCTGTCGAAGGGGCAGCATGAAGGTCCTCTCCACCCCAGAAGCAAGGATCAACCCATCATGGCGGCGCTGGGTGCTGTCGCCGCATGGCAGGGCTAGAGCAGGAGGAGACAGAGGTCAGGAGTTCTCTGGTCCAGGGGGGAGAAATTAGCACAGGGGATAGAGTCAGGTGGGAAAGTGGCACAGGGAGAGCAAAGGGAGAGGGTAGGCTGCAACACAAAATGGAGGATCTCTATAAGTCACTGCAGCAGTCCTGTAGGCCACGATAGCAACAGGGGAGACCGGGGGTTTAGCCATGTGGGGACAGGTATATGTATAATGGAGGGGAGAGGGGCCACTTAGGAAACAAAGACGGGTCAGGGAGATAAGGGAAAGGGGGAGGCAGGACACCAACATGAGAAAGCCTAATAGAGGTGGTGGTAAAGCAGGCAGCTTACAAATAGATACACACAGTATGGGCACACTAGAGGAGAGGAGGTCGTTGTTAAAATTGGGCTGGAGGAACAATGACAATCTGGGTAATAGGTAGGATTAGAAATGTGGTGTTGGGTTTAAGAAGTTGAAGAGAGGGCTTCGGTTGAATGAGTAGATGATAGCAGGGGGTTAAGGCGCGTTAATACATAAAATAGCCGCAGTTTTGAAGTGGTTAAATAAGGGTAGCAATAGAAATGTTATTAGGTCAGTTAGTCTGGGTTTTAATTATGTTTGGCAATGTTAGGCTGGGTAGGGCGGGAGAGCTGCCCTGCTCTGATTGTCTGCATGCTGCACTCAATTGGTGGGAGGGGGCGGCCCCTCGGCACCAACAAAGGCCCTATGGGTGCTGGGCACTTTAGGTGCCTGGAGCCAGAGACCCTGAGATGTGGAGACCCAGCGCCGAACTCTAACCCTAGGGCATTGGGGTCTAGGTCTAAGTTGATGGCCACAGACCCGGTTAAAGTGTTATTATCTTTAGTGTTATTTTTATGTTCCTCTAGTTGGTTAGTCTCCCTTCCTGTGTGTGTCCCCCTTCCCTGGGTCCCTCCCCCTTCCCTTTTCCCCTGCAGGTCCATCGGAATGATTGAGCAAAAGGGTGAAAATCACCAGCAAAAGAAGAGACTCCTGTGCGGTTCGGTTAGGAGGCAAGGTAGGATAAGCAGTCCCTTTACCACATCATCATGGGGTTAGTGATTGTGTCACATAATGTCAAAGGTCTGAACATCCCAGGAAAAAGACGGTTGTCATTATTAGACTATAAAAGGAAATAGGCGGACATTATCTTTCTTCAATAGACCCACTTTAGCGTAACAAGCCACCCGAAATTCTTCGATATAAAATACCGGCAGTGGTATCTCTCCTCAGCTAGGGTAAAGAAAAGGGGGGTGGCAATATTGTTTAGCAATAATTTCCCATTTGAAGTGGAACAAGTTCAAAAAGATAGGGAGGGGAGATATCTCATCCTGGTGGGTAAGATGTAGGGACAATATTTGACATTGACCACCGTATATGCCCCCTGCGAACACGATCCCAAATTCTCTGGGTCCCTCTTTAACACGCTTGACAGGATTGCCCGTGGGTACATAATATTAGGCAGAGATTTTAATCTGGTACTGGATCCTGAGTTAGATAGCTCAGCCCCCTTTAAAATAAGAAGGAAGAAAATTGTAGATAAATTCCGTTGCAGCCTCAGAAATAGCAGCTAATGGATATTTGGAGGGAACTCCACCCTAGAGACAATGGCTTCACTTTCCATTCTCACCCACATGATTGCTATAGCAGAATAGACTACCTTGTTTCAAACAGACTGGTCCCAAAGATCTCCAAAACTCAGATCCATGATATTTCATTATCAGATCATGGGCACCAGTAGAACTACGGTGCTCGCAAATTAAGCTGGACGGGCCAGGAGCAAACTGGAAGCTGAATGAATCGATTATTAAAGTTCCAGAGGTATTCCAGGATCTCAAAGTGGAAATAGAACAATTCTTTAGAATCAATTCGGAAAGTGTGGATTCGCGCCTAACACTTTGGGAAGCCCATAAGGCAACACTGAGGGGTACGCTCATTAATATAGCAGCAGGTCGCAAAAAACAAAGAGAAGCTAAGGTAACTGAGCTAAGAGCCAAATTGCAAGAACTTTCAGACTTGCATAGACAAAATAAAAACGTAGAAAGCCTTAAAGAATTAAAGGATGTAAGGATAGAGCTAAATCTGCTACTCACCTCCCAGGCGGATCAATCTATGAGTTGGTCAAGGAGGAAATGTTATGAAAGAGCTAACAAGCCGGATACCATGCTGGCCCAAAAAATTAGAAACAGAATGCCAAATTACAATATAAATACAATTCGCAGAAAGGATGGAGCCCATACCTTCAACCCGAAGCTAATTGTAGAAGAATTTAAAAATTATTATGAGGAACTCTATAATGGGAAGAAAGTCTTGCATGGAGTTAAAACAGAGGCGGCCCTAAGAGACTTCCTAAGAGACTCGGATCTGCCAAGGTTGAGCAGGGATGAGAGAGAGCAACTACAGAGAGAGTTTATGATTGAAGAGGTGTTAGTGGTAATTAAACAGTTGAAGCCCTCTAAAGCACCAGGCCCTGATGGATTCTCCAATTTGTATTCTAAAAAATTTGATAAATTGTTAGCCCCCCATTTGCTGAGGATGTACAATGCAGTGCTGGCGGGAGCTTCACTCCCAGACCGAATGCTTTAGGTTTCTATCTCTTTGATACTCAAGGAGGGGAAGGATCCGACAAACTGTACAAGTTACAGGCCAATCTCGTTAATAAACACGGCTATAAAAATTTACTCGAAATAATTAGCTAACAGGTTGGGTCATATCCTTCCCAGATTGTCCACCCAGACCAGGTGGGCTTTAAAACAAGTAGACAGGCGGCAGACAACACCAAGCGTATAATCAATTTGATCAAATTGGCTAACAAGAAAAAGATTCCTACTATGGTGTTGAGTTTAGACGCCGAAAAATCTTTTGATAGGATAGACTGGGCCTATCTTGAAGCCACACTGAGAGCATTCGGGTTCGGGGGTAGAATTTTATAAGCAATCACAGCTCTGTATTCCGCACCAACAGCAAAGGTTGTACATCATGGCTTCCCTTCAGAACTTTTCCCAATTAAAAGCGGTACGAGGCAGGGATGTCCGCTCTCGACTCTGTTGTTTGCATTCTGTATGGAACCATTAGCGGCCCAGATTAGAAGAAGCCCAGACATATCGGGTATACAAATTAATGATCAGACGCATAAGATAGCTCTGTATGCAGATGACATCATGCTCATGCTATCAAGGCCTCTCACATTGTTGCCCAATCTCTTCAGTCTATTAAGTAGATTTAACAGAATCTCTGGTTTTAAAATCAACCAAAGAGATGGAGAAATTGATCTCCATAAATTTTAACTTTAAATGGCAACCCAAGGCGATCAAATATCTGGGTGTGTATATAACGAATAGATATGGGTCTTTGTATGGTGCAAACTACCCCAAATTACTGCAAACACTAAAAGGAGATTTGGGGCGCTGGGCATCCTACAGTATATCTTGGCTGGGAAGAATATACTGTTTTAAAATGAATCTTCTACCTCGCCTCCTTTATTTAATCCAAACCCTGCCAGTACCGGTAGTTGTGAGGGATATTCGAGCCATGCAGACGCTAATATCTAAATTCATATGGAAAGGCAAAACCCAGAGAGTAAGGAACACATTTCTTATGAGGCCACCTACAAGAGGAGGGCTGGCGGTACATTGCTTGTCAGCATACTTTAAAGCGGCACAATTATGCCAAATTACACAGTGGCACACAGACCCCAAGGCCAAAAGATGGGTAGCGCTTGAGGGAGAAATGTGCGCACCACTGTACATACAGAATTTGATCTAGTACCCAAAATGATGCTAAAGTCCATACGCGAGCCGCTTTCCTCAATGACCAACTCGTTGGCTGTTTGGGAGGATGCAAAAGTTAGATGCTCCCTAACCACAGAAAACTCACTGATGTCCCCGCTAATCAAGAATTCTGACTTTGCTCCGGGCCTGATCAGAGGGGACTTCAAAATTAGGGCTCAAAAAGGGTATAGTAGACTTAAGGATCTGGAGGGTAGGAACATAATTAAATCTTTTGAACAAATCAAATCGGACAAAGACATCCCCAATTCAGAATTTTTTAGATACCTCCAGATCAGGGCATATTATAATAAAATAACACAGCGCCCACAACTGACACATTTGGAGAAAATCTGTATTGCAGGGACAGATACCAGGGGACTAACCTCGCAATTGTACAGGGAAGTGGTCTGTTCTGATAACACGAACTCGTATAAGCCCCTTATATAGCTTGGTGGCAGGAGGACCTGGGAGAAGTGATAGAGGATGAGGAGTGGGATAAAATATACATTGCAACAGCAAAAAGCTCAATCTGCATGACATTAAAGGAGAATGCATATAAAGTCCTAATGAGGTGGTATTACACCCCACTGAAGCTATCTAAATTTGTCCCGGGTTACTTCCCATTGTGCTCTAAACAATGTGGAGAGCAAGGGGACTTGTTGCACATGCTGTGGTCTTCTCCTCGTCTTGAACCCTTATGGGAACAGATAAACGATTGGCTGCAGAGGATTTTGAGCCTCGAAATTCCATTGGACCCTTGGTTGTTCTTGTTGAACAGACCATCACAGGGAATCTCCAGATATATACTCAAATTAATCGCCCATTTTGCAACGGCAACGAGGTGCGAGATCACAGCACAGTGGAAACAGAAAGAGATTCCGACATTGGCCAAGATTAGAAACAGAATTTGGTTCGTGTGCCAGATGGAGAAACTTACGAGTATGATTAATGACACTGGCGATAAATTCCAAAAGTTCTGGTTTCCCTGGCTAGCCCAGACAGACATCCCAGGGGTGAATTCCGCCACAGTGTTGCTTTGATAGTTTGAGATGCGTTCTCCTTTGATTAATGAGGGAAAGCCACAAGGAAAAGATAATACCTGGAACCGCACGGGAGTCTTACAGGCTCATGGATCGGACCATTTGGAACCTGCCCTCCCCCCACCCCCCTTCCTTCCCTTGGTTATGTGGTTTGATGTTTTAGTTGATCTGTTGGTTTTCACACAAGAGAATAGAATATGTATGTATTCTGTGATAAGTGATATGATAAGCGATATGTGATATGATATGTATTCTGTGAAAAAAAATCAATAAAAAATTGTTATAAAAAAAAAAAGTATCAATCAAGAAAATACAGAGTAAAAATAAATCTACTGAATATTATAAATGATAAAGGAAGGTATATCCCGAATTTCATCACGTGCTTAACTAACATTGAAGTATAAAAAAATAACACAGCTGGAAAAAACCACAGTTTTGAAGAAAAAAAAAGATCCTATTTTGTATTCAATCTACAGTCAGTAGCATAGTGCTTATATACAAACTATAGCTGACTGATGCTTAAAAAAATTGTTGCTGTGGTTATTTTAATTACCTCCCATTGTTACTGTGCCTTGGAATAGCAATATTAAAAGCTATAAACATACAGTATGTCTCTATTAAAGAAAAATAGCTGATTAAGCATTTCATCTAATAAAATAGCACTTTGCTTTCATGCTAAGAATTTATGTTTTACATATCAACCTGTAGCCTGCATGCCATCCTAAGCAATGCAGATTAACCTTACTAAAATGCACACTAATTTCAGGATAAAACCAGTTTTTCGCTCTAGAGTTTTGTAAATATGAAATAGACATACACACATGGACCTAGCCATTCAATGTAAGCTTGATGGTGTTATACCCACAGAGTGAATTTATGTCTTCTTAGATACCCTCTTGTGAGTTATCATTTGTTTTTAAATGCAGATTTTGCCTGCTGGTATACCTTGAAATTGCTCATATTGAAGTCAATGTGAGTTTCCGTGCAATAGTACCCCAATTAGAACTATAACATTTTAATGAATAAGTGTGAAAGATCACACGGATGAGTGCAAAAGACATAAAAAAAAAATTACAAGCTGTCCTTGAGTTAGTCCACTGATTCTGCATTTTTCATGCCCTAAGCTTAGGGGTAAAGGTTTTTTTTTAATGCAGCAAGCAAAAGCTCTGGGGAAACATTGTAATGTAAGGTGGATAGGAAGCGAAAAGTGATATGCTCACTAGATTATCTGCCACTGCTTAAAACTCTGGTCTGCAGCATAACCACTGTAAGATAATGGGGTGAAGGAAGCAGGTTTGTGAAACTGTAGAAGACATGCAAACACAACTATTTATATTTGCTCTGACCTCGCTTCTTTTCAAAATACATATTTCTTTCTACCTTTCATTATGCCTCTAACTCTATTCATATATCTCCATCTCTTCTTCCTTCGCCACATATCAGTTCACATGAACTACTTGCCTACCTGTACCCTCTGACACTACACAGCTATGCCCCTGCACTAAAACACACCCCTACAAATCATCCTCACACATTCTCTTTATTTCCATACTTCTCCTCCGTGCTTCTAAGGATATCTCTCCCAATTCTGGTTCCTGACTTATTTCTACATGCTCTCATCCTCGCCTCCCACATTCAACTTCTACTCCTTCTGTGTCAACCCCTTGAACCTCATACCCATCCCCTGTCAACCTCCCTCCTCTCTCCCTTTCTCCTGTGCCCTTTGGAATAGCTGCTCCCTTTCCAACAAGTCCCTCTCTGGGCATGACTTCTTTATCTCTCACTCTCTTTGCAATAAGTGAGAATTGGCTCACTCAGTATGACTCTGCACTGGAAATTGCCCTCTCTTATGTGGCCTTTATTTCTCCCACACTCCGCGCCCTGATGGCAGGGGTGGAGGTGTGGGGCTCCTCCTCTTCTCTTTCTGTCGCTACCGAACCCTTCCTATTCCTCCCTCTCTTTCTTTTCCCTCCTTTGAGGCTCACACTGTCTCTCCTTTCCCTGTCCACATGTTGCTTGACTGCTAAAACTCTGACACAGGCCCTAATTCTCTAGCATCTCGACTACTGTAACCTCCTGCTGCCCGGCCTTCCTGCCTCTCAACTGTCTCCTCTACAATCTATCCTTAACGCTGCTGCTAGAATCACTTTCCTAAATCTGTATCAGCTTCTCCCGTGCTGAAATCCCTCTCCTGGCTTCCTATGAAATCCTGTATCACACACTCAATTCTCCTCCTCGCTTTTAAGGCTTTACACTCTTCTGCCCCTCCTTACATATCAGTCCTAATTTCTCGCTATACACCATCCCGACTTTTGCGTTCTGCTCACAGATGTCTTTGCTTTATCCCTTTTGTGTATAAAGCCATCTCCTGCCGTAAACCTTTTTCACTGACTGCCCCACACCTCTGAAATGCCCTTTCCCTCAATATCCAACTAGCACCCACTCTATCCACCTTTAAGACCCATCTTAAAATACACCTCATTAAGGAAGCATATGAGTAACTCCGTAGCTGATACTTTACACCTCATATATAGACTTTGGCCCCTTGCAGACACACTTACCAGAACACTTTCCGTCTCTGTACGTTCTTCCTACTTGCCAATTAGATCGTAAGCTCTTCGGGGCAGGGACTCCTTTTCCTAAATGTAACTCTAAAGCACTTCTTCCCATTATGTGTTATTTATATGATTGCCACGTGTATATTACTGCTGTGAAGCGCTATGCACATTAATGGCGCTATATAAATAAAGATATACATACAGTACATACATCATCCAAACACTCTTCTTTATATTCTTTACCAGAATGCTACACCTGACCACCTACTGCCTTCCAGTTAGCGTGGAGCTAAACTACCAAATGAATGATGGTTAACTGTTTAATATCACTCAAATCTGATCAATAACCTAGATCACACAGACTTCAGTCATCAAGCTTCAGCATGCTGACAATGCTGTAGTGCAGGGGAGCGCAAGCTTTTGTGCCCCCTGTCTTGCTTGCCTTGGTTCTCGACCCCCCCTACCTTGCACCTGCATTAAATGACGCTGCGGGGTGATGTGATGCCACGTCACGTGACCCACTGCGTCATCAATTGACGTGTCCCACAGCCGGTTGACGCAAGGTAAGTGGACTGTTGCAGGGGCCTCAGTGATCCCCCGGCATCTAATTTAAATGCCTTGGGGAAAAGCGCAGGGCCTCTGCAAATGCCCGCGCTCCCAGAAAAATCACCCCCCCCCCCCCCCACCGCTGTAGTGTGTGCTTATTTGGACACTGATTTGCTGACAATAGGCATCATCTTTACTGAGGCATATAAGAAAATGGGACTGTCACTAAACACTTAGAACACTAAGGTCATCCATCAACAAGCTCTTAATAGACAGTCTGCAGCTCTATCAATTCAGATTCACGGTGAGATTCTGGAGAACATGGCCGTACCTCAGAATACATCTACCACAGAAGGCTGAAATTAACAAATAAATCTAAAACTGCCTCAAATGTGCAAGTGCAGCATTCGGTCGCCTGAGGAAATTAGCGTTTGAAAATCACATCAAATTTGAAATTAAGCTTATGGTTTATTAACCAGTGAATTCCCAACCTACTGTACAGAGCTGAAACTTGGACAATATATAGGAGAGACCACAGGCACCACAGAATTACCATCCACACTGATTGCGGAAGATTCTACAAAGACACTCAGACAGCGAGAATCTGACAACTTCACTGCTCCAACCACGTTATCTGGAAGAATAAAGACTACCCAAACAAGCCTTATTCTGCCAGCTCATTCATGGCATACGCTCAAAAGGAGGGCTGAGAAAGAGCATCAAGGACTTCCTCAAAGTCAACATGGAGAAATGCAACATCAATACCGACTTGGAAAAGGGAAAAAAGGTGATGTAAAATAGCGCTAATGAAAAATAAACAATATACCCTAATAGTGGGGGTGAAGTCTAGTGGCAAGCTAGGCAGCCTAGGAAAAAATCTGATAGTACAATCAGAAACAATAGCATAAAAACAAAGAGATACCGGCGCCTAATTAGTCCAATTAGGTGGAATAGTTAAAATCCAATGGAAGTGATGTTAGTCCCAAAGTGATCTGCTGTCCCTTAGTCTTGGGGTGACCCCAAGACTAAGGGACAGCAGATCACTTTGGGACTAACATCACTTCCATTGGACTTTCACTATTCCACCTAATTGGACTAATTAGGCGCCGGTATCTCTTTGTTTTTATCAATACCGACTTGGAGACAATTACCCAGGACTGCTCTAGATGGAGGAAGAAAAATGAGTGCTTCCAACTTGGAAAGTGGGGTGGGGCAAGCTTAAACCTTGGGGGGGAGGGGCCACAGGTGAGTGTTAGGCCCTGCTACGTTCATGCCTTGTATGTGACAGCAGGCTTAAGACGCTTTGGCCAAAGGGTTAAACTAAATGACCCTTTTTACAAGAGATATATAGGTATTTCACTGTGTATTTTTGTCATATTGGAAGTAGCTTTGGGCATTTCTGTTTTTTTGTTGTATACATTTAGCCACGCCCATTAGCACTCCTTTTAACACTTATATGCATATATATATATATATTGTGAGGTATTGGTTGGGGTTTCCCAGAGCTTGTTGGGAATCTGTGTATTTTGGTTAGTGGCCCCTCTCCCCAAGGTTTAAGCTTGCCCCACCCCACTTTCCAAGTTGGCAGGTCAGTTGTTTCATTTTGCCAGGTTACGACAGATCCAATGTGATCATTCATCCTGTAATTATACAGGTAAATAAGAATTTTAACCCAGGTGAGTGTTAGGCCCTGCTACGGTCATGCCATGTAAGTGGCAGCAGGCTTAAGACACTTTGGCCAAAGGGCTAAACTAAATTACCCTTTTTACAAGAGATATATAGGTATTGCACTGTGTATTTTTGTCACATTGGAAGTAGCTTTGGGCATTTCTGTTTTTTGTAGTACGGTATGCCTCAATTGCAGTCTGCAGTTGGTATCTGCATCAGCTTCAAATATATGACTGTGCTTGTCTTATATTGCTTCAATCTCTTTTTTGATTCTAATGAATTCCTTACTAGACTGTTCAATAACAAGTATAGTTTAGTCAAAAGAGCATTAGTTTAAAATAGCTATCCACTTTTGGCAGAATTCAGGAACACTCCTCCCTATAGTAGGCTGTTTTTTGAACATGAATCCACACGGTAATAGTTTTTCCTTATGATAATGTGAAAGTGTCACAGCATGTAAGTAAAAATCTACTTCTCTTTTTTAAGTTTAATTAAATCATTGTATACATCAGATGGTTTGTCTGGTCCGAACACTGCTTCCTCTGACTTTGTGTATCTTATTTTTGCTATCTCAGCTCCAGTATACCCCAGTATCGCAGAAATATTTAAAACAATGTTTGAAACATCCGTAAAATCTTCCATGTCCCACAGAAATTGGTGTCAAAATTATGTAGACAAATGTGCAATATTGAGCGTATTAGCTGCCCATAGACCTCTCAGGATCCCAGTCACTAATAGTCAAGTTCTGGGTGCTAGTTTCATAAACATGTATGTGGTAAATAAGATAACCAGCACTCCAGTAGTCGTTGGAATGGCCTGGTGCTAGTCCCATCAAATAATGTCGAGAATACATTACCATCCGGAAGAACGGCACAGCAGAGACAGCACACAGTGGTTGATAATCAAAAAGCTGTATTGAAGAACAACACAAAAACCGACGTTTCGGTCCCACAGAGGGATCTTCTTCAGGGCATGTGTGCAGTGCCACCAAACCCATGAGAGACTTTATACCGTCTCCCCAGTGCCCCAAAACTTGCAAGGTGTCCTGCCCCAGGTGTCCTCAATCCCGATCGTGCGTCCATCTTGGAAATACATCATCCTATAAGCTGGCTACTCAGTGAATACAAGTCAGCTGTTAGTTACATCTGACATAGCGAAGCATCCTTGGTTGATATGGCAATCACGGTGCACATGTGCGCTCCAGTAATGCGGCGGTCACTGATATGAGATGAAGAAATTCCTTGGATTTCACCATGGTTGTAACACCAAACATGACTTGTGAGGGGAGGGTGAATGAACAAAGTGAAGGAAACATAAAACTCAATTGATGGAAGAACAGAGAGTGTTAAAATAAATAGTTTGAATGACTCAATAATACTAATATTGTAGACAAATACATAGCAATATATAAACAAACAAATATGGTCAATATGATCTCAAATCCTACATTATACTGAGACTAGGATGACCGGATAACACTGGTATAGTAGGCAGATAGGTGAAAATGCATGGACCTTTGATGAGGAACATTATGGTTCAGATTTACTAAGTAGTGTTAAGCTGTGAGACACATTACAGACCTTGAAATGAATGGGCAGTAAGATGCCTTGCAACTTAGCATTGCTTAGTAAATATTACCTTTAATGGCTGATTCTCCTTTGTTATTTTACTTGTATATATGAAATGGTATTATTCTCATTACTTAACATTTCAGTAACATTAAACTAAAACACACAAAACATATGTACTGTATTTATCTAAAAAAACTCCACAATGGTAACATCATTTTTACATACGTTATATTTTGTAATTTTATGGCATGGGGAAGGGATACCAATGAATGAAAGTTAAACTCACACTTCTCTCCCATGTTTCCACTGCCCTTGTGCATAGAGTCTACCAGCTATAGCTGTTTAGTTGTAATAAAACCTGATAACAACCTCAACATGTCAAAAAATAAATTATATAACACATGTACAGTACTGTAAGTGTACTTTAAACAAAATAACTGTTCAGCTGATAGAAAATAACATTGATATCATAAGGTCAATAGATTTTAAAGAAGAAACAATCAATAAACCAGTATTTTTTAAAGAGCAGTCATTTAACAACGGATTATTAAAAGCAACATGGAACTTGCCTTAAATCAACTCTTGCTATTGTTACTGAAGTTATCATTAGTAAACTTTATCTTGTAATTCTATACTGTGGAGACATAGTGTATGGTACTGCACCCCAAACTCAAGTCGGCTAATTTAACATAATATACAACTTAGGGGCCTATGCAGAGAGCAGCGCTAATAGCAATCTCGCCATTTTCCGGCGAAAATCGAGCTGAAAGCAGCAGAAAAAGGCAAGTTTTAAAAAAAGCGCCATTTTTTTTTCTTGAAATTCGCCGCGCGGCTGGAGAGATCCTAATCTCTCCAGTGTTTTTTTCTGCCGTATGTAGAGAGCCGCGAACGCCATCTAGTGGCTGTTCGCACCAAAAAAATGGCGCGATTTTCAACATTTTTCCTCTCCACCAAGCAGCTGGCGCTCCGCGGCCGGTGGAGGGGAAAAAAAAAAATCGATTTTTTCCCCACTAGTTTCAACAGCGCTCATAGCGCTGGTTGAAACTCTCCATATGCAGAAAGGATTGTAAATGCAGTTTTATGCCCTTTCTGCATATGGAGAAAAAAACTCTCCAATAAAGGTAAATTTTATTTCCCTCTCCAATTATAATTAGCGCTGCTCTCTGCATGAGGCCCTTAGTATGCAATTTTGTCTCCTTATGTAACTACAACACTCATTGTGATACAGTATGTCCACAGGACTAGGTTGGTTATCCCAAGAGTTCAGACTCCAGGTACTCCCAGCTACTTTCTTGAAAAATTCCCAATTATCTGAGCAGGCTTCTCACCCTACTGTAACCCAACCTCACATCACCTATGACCAGCCTCCAGAAACCTGCTTACAGTTCTAAGTTGCAATAAAGAAACCAGTTGGTCTTTATTCTCTGACAGGGCAACTCACTTCTGGAACTAATTACATGTGTCTCCCAAGACCACCTGTCTGTAACTGTATTATTTAATGTTGTCATTATAACATGATGTACCAAGAACATACTGTTCTTGAAAACAAAAACTAACTCAATGTATTTTCTACTTGTAAAATAAGTTATAAAGAAATAAATATTATTCCCTTTGTAATTCTAAATCTTGCTTTGTTTGATTTGAGAACTTTCTTTAATATTAATAGAGATTCAAGTATAGATGTTTCTAGGTGCATGATGCATAATCATAATTTTTTAAAAATCCCAAAAGAAGTGAGGAAATTATCACCTTCCATAAATCTTGTGCTATTTTTTAACTACATTTGGTTCTGGTAAACATAAATGTTTTGAAATATTAGCATATAAATCAGACAACATATTACATATAAAGCCAAACACTCACTTACCAAGTTATTGTTATGCCCCTTTCCTGAAGTTAGGTGGTCTATATTTGGGCTTTTTATTGCTTGAGTAGAAAGTGCTCGTTTTCAATTTTTGCATGTTCATTTAAATAAAATCTAATTTAGACGTATCACACTGTAGTAGTGGTTGATTTCCTCAGAATTGTTTTTTGTGGTTTTGGTGCACTGTGAGGAGGCACAGTTCCAGGTTTTTGAGGAGGGTGGCTACTACTGGAGTTTATTCCTAGTCCTCCATTTACAATAGGAAAAGGTGGAAGAGGTGGTAATGGTGGTAATGATGGTAAAGGAGGGCAGTGATGAGGAAGTTTTCCTGCTAAATGTACAGGCTCCCCATGCAGATGTTCCTCTCTGTTTTTCATTTCAGATTGCACATCACAGTCAGGACAGTATCCATGATATAGCACATTTTCACTAAAACGCACACGTTCTCTAGTTGAAGTCTGAGAACACCTGTCCTTTTCTGGTCTATGTGTCAGGGGCTGTACTGGAGCTTTGTCCATCTTAATCTCATGAATGGAACATCTATCACCATTGGGAACCGTGACAGGCTCTCCATGTAGACCACCATTTTGAAGCAAAATTCCATTATTCTTTCCGGTGTTTGTTGAGATATTTAACCTATCTTCAAACTTCACAGGTGTCAACCGTGGTGGTGGTGGAGGTGGATTGGGCTTTCTGAGTACTGTAAGAACAGCTAACGGACGTGCCGGTGGATTTATCAATGGTGCATTAGCACGAAGTTTGACCTTATCCAAGCTGGAAGCTGTTGTGCTACTTGAACTGCTATTCAGCGTATCTGTTTTAGAGCTGTCAGTCATCTCATCTTCCAGCTGTAGATCCGAAGTTAGAGTGTCAATTTGGTCAACCACCTGCATATGAAAACAGAGGAAAACATTATAATCTTACATATTTTCAATAAATAAAGTATGAAGTGATTTATTATTACTTTACAGATACAATTCTGATGTCACAAATGTGTACTTTTCTCAACAAGAAATATATTTTTTGAATACTGACATTCTTGTTTTGTGCCTGTTAAGGAAGCTTGTCAGTTTCTCCATGCACATTTTGTACCATTTTAAAATGATTTGTGGATGGTGGCGTCAAAGTCGCCAAGATACAACACCTAGTGGCCGCCAGAATATGTGTAGCCAATTTCTGTTAAATTTTGGTAATAGCATTGAGTGGTTAGTTAAGTAATGCTGACCAAAGGTCCAAGGGGAATCTGGTTCTTAGTATTTCATTGTTCAAATTGAAGATTCATCCCCAAAAGTTAGTTATGTGTAGGCATGTCTACCTGGTGTGTTACATTGTGCCAGGTGCCCCTGAAGCACAATAGCAAAACTGAGTTGTGCATTTGCGCAGTTTGGTTTGGAAGAGGTACCATCTATACAACGCTTTATAACAATTTTCTTTAATATGTTTGTTGATAAACCCTTTGGCTACTGCTTCTCTTATTTCCTCCTCATCAAATTTCATCAAAATCCGTTACCCACTGTCTCATGTAAGCACATTTTTAATCTGAAGCGGAAAAAGAAAGATTTATGGGACCGCAACCCTGTAGAAAAAGAGGAACTCACCAAGTAAAAAATAAATGAAAACCATTAATTAATTACATACTAAAAAACACAAGACAAAATACAAAATCTCCACCAACGTGTTTCTCACCGGATATGTGCTTTCTCCAAGAGTCCAAAGAATGGATGCAGGATTCGTTATTTAACCTCTCCCATATCATCAGACACATCTGAATGTAATCAGGCAAAATCAAATAGGATACTGACAGGTGTTATGCACAGGAGCAACTGCTGGTTGTCAACTGCTTGCCAAGGAAAATCCATGACTATCTCGTGGTCACTCGCGAGATGGTCCATAGCAGGCTGTAATGACCCATCGGATTACCACAGCGGGGGACCCTGTGTTTGAATGGGACTCGCGCTGTGTGAATCCTACCGAGTTCCACCTGTCTGTAAGAGACGCACAGTAATAGATAGACTGAATCAGTCACTCTACCTGCGCACTTCTAATCGGTGATTGCAGGGCTTTTACTTTATTTTAATAAAATATTATTGTGGAATGGAGTCTCCGAAGCTAAACCGCATTGATTTCAGGTCCGGCAACCCCCTACTTTCCGCGTTACAGGCCCTGTTATGGGGTGCCGGTATCCCCCTGGTTTGTTTAAATCTCCTGATCACTTTGGAGACACAACAGCCAAAAGCATATGCTTTTTTAATGTTATCCTTATTTTATTTACATGAGTTTTCTGTCTATAAATAATTTTATTTACCTTGATCAGATGACATATATACAGTATACACTAACTGTGACGTTTTGATTCCACTAGAACAATTTCTTCTGCAGTGGCTGTTGTATTGTTCATAGAGACCCAACAGCCCAATGCAGTGATTAGAGATGCTCCAGTTTAATATTTATCTATATGAAGGTATATAATGAAATTGTTTAGTGCCTACAGTGTTCTAGAAGATTTATCCGTGGTTTGATAAGTTTGCAGAATAGGACTACTAACATTGAGAAATGCTTTTTTTTTAATATAAATATCTTTCACTCCATTGTTTATTCACAGATACCCACTTCTAGTGTTTACTATTTGTTTCCTTACATATGTATCTTAGTGTTCATTTTCGTGTTATATACTGTACATTTGAATTAACGTTCTGCTTTTTTTCATGGGGCAGATTAATATACTGCAATCTTTAATGAATATTATATACATTTAATCGTACTTATTTCAATATATGCTTTATATGCAAAGCATTTACATTGTTCTAGGAGTCCTTTATGCACAGCATGTATGAGCAATTACTTGAACTTGCATACATAACACCTGTCAGTATCCTATTTGATTTTACCTGATAACATTCAGATGTGTCTGATGACATAGGAAAGGTTAACTTAAATAACGAATCCTGCTTCCATTCTTTGTACGCCTTGAGAAAGTGTCTATTCGGTGCAAACATGTGGGAGGAGATTCCCTGTCTTTTTTTTTATTTTGTCTCTTTGTTTTAGTATGTAATTAATAAACAGTTTTCATTTTTTTTACCTGGTGAGTTCCTCTTTTACTATGGGGTTGCAGTCCCAGCAATCCTTCTTTTTCCGCTTTGGCATTTTTTCATGTGATTGCAGAGACACACATGGGCATTACGGATCCTCCTACCTGCTGATAGAGCGCTTAGCCAGTTGAAGGAGAGACGGTGAACTACGGGGAGCATAAGCGGCTCCACACCGATTCTGAATACGAGGTACCGGGTGAGGCTGTTGATCTCAGACACGACGTAGGGGTAAAACTTTTGCCCCTATCTGACTAGCCAGGAAGGTCATGTATAATACCTAAGACATGTCATCTTTTCTCCTTCAAACCTAATAGGTTATTCTAACCGTTGGATACCATTTGTACTTATCACATTTTTGTATTACACCATTATTGAGATATAACAGAGACTTTTCTTCGGCTTTTCTCTTTCGCTGGTGCAAATTTTTTATCTGGTTCATTAGGGATAAATATCTTATAAAATACTGATATCAGACCCGTGCTTAGTGGAGCATATTGGCAATCCTGCTGACATATGAAGGAGGAGGGTCAGTACAGAAGAGACTGTGTAAAGTGCCTGATTTGCCTGTAGTGGTAGTATTTAGATGGGATCCCATTTTTTCCTTTAAACAGGTCAAAGGACTGAAGTGCTCCTAGTTGGAGGAAGTTTGCAATTCGGACAAGGGCCTTCCTTTTCCCCAACAGGAAGTTCTGGTCATATGCGCCCGGAGGGAATTGGGGGTTATCGAAGAGGGGCATCATGGTCGAAATCCGTGAGGTGGTATTTGAATTTCAGGCAGTCCCATATTTTAAGAGAATGTAACACTATTGGATTTGAGATCATGCTAGATAGTCTGTATTTCGCTGGGAGCAGAGAAGAGACTCCAGCTGGAGAGTGGCTATGTCTCCCTTTCAATGTTGAACCATACTCTGGAGCCTATATCTGAATGCTACAGAACCAGTTGGCATCCCTGGGCTGCCCTATATTAAGATATGACGGAGCTGGCTGATCGGAGCAGAATCCTACATTGGACTCTAGACTTCTTGCCCCTCCCCTCCAATGAAGCAAGTTTTTTTTTTTTCATTGGACCTCTGCTATTGCTGGGGACCTAACTGGGATAATGTGAGTATGGAAAAGGTATAGAATCTTATGGGAGGATTCATTTTGACCACCTGGATTCTCCCTATCCAGGAGATCAAGTATTTTGCCCAGGATTTCATGATTATGGACTAATTTTGATAAGGTACGGGTAATTGGTCTTATATAGCGAACCTACCAAGACAGACAGTTTATTTTCAAAATATTTAAGAGAGGATTTCTGCCATCAGAAGTCAAAGTTACAGGAGATCAGTTTGACTACCTCTGGAGCTAGGTTTAGGCCCAAGGCTTCTGACTTTGAATTCTTAATTTGGAGGCCTGACAGGGCACTGAAGCTATGCAATATTTTGAATGCATTGGGAAGAGAAGTCGGTGGATTGTGTAGGGTTAGTATAAAGTCATCTGTGAACAATTACATGTAGCCTGGAGCTCC